>NC_061880.1:10000000-10309015 GCF_905147765.1 Vanessa atalanta | reverse complement strand
TGGGCACAAGTCGGACATTGCATCACGATTGCGGTTCGGACAAATCGTTTTTATCCGGTTATACGTGAATTTCCTTTGAAATTGATTTAATACGTCTCATTTCCTAAGCAATTAAAATATATTTTAAACCAAATATAGAGATAAGAGATTGGGGGTTCAAATACAAGCAAGCATCACTAATCATCATGTGCTTAATTTATATTTATAATTCATCTCGTGCACTACGACTAAGGAAAAAATAACGAGGATATTTGCATTTTTCTAATTTCAATGAAATTCTGTCACATATGCATCCACCATTCCGTACTGGAGCAATGTGGAATCAACTCTAAACCTTCTTTTTCTTTTCGTCAAAGAGGGACGAGGCCTAGCAGTGAAGTATTTACAGACTAAGACTTTCTACAAATATATAAAAAAATAAAATTTAGAAGCTTACATAAAATGCAGAGTAACCTTGCGATACCATTCACCCAAAAAAAATGAAATCTCTATAAACATTTATATCGTATCATCGGTGAGAACGAGATAATCTTTTTTATTTACTCGCGAAAGCTATTCCCCTAGCATTCATTATAAAAATAAAATCATCTCTGTTATTTTTTTCTCGGAAACAATTTTAGAAATAGTTACGTTGCAATTAAGTGTTTTAATTTATTGGCAAAAAGGCAGTCACCCTCACAAAAAAGGTCGTTACAAATTCACTTTTAAGCTTAATTAGTCATTATAAAAACAGCTCGAATGATAGCAGTGGAAAAAACAAATAATAATAAATTTCAGATGATTCGTTTAAATTAACAAACAGACTTAGGTATTATTAGCTTTTGTATGTTCCCTTTTTATACAGAGCTTTGCTGGCCCAGTGGTTAGCCGCACACGTGAGTAATATCCGTATGTTTCGGTTTGAAGCCCAGACTAGTACACATTGTTTTTAAGCGCGTATGTGTGTTTATAATAATTCGTCTCGTGTATTGAAAGAAAATCTCCTTAACAGAATAATTATCTTATATAAATATATATATTAATATATACAAAATAAACCGGTTATATAAATCTAACAAATGCTAAACGCCTAATTAAATGTGAACAGGTATACCTAATTTGATATTTCCGGTAGGAGAAAAAGCTTAATCAAATCGTTTCCAATTACAGTCATTAGATTTTTGTCTTAAATTGCTATAATTAATTTTGATATATATTAGTTTAAAAAAATGGATATAATTTTATAATACATGTATAAATACTACGTATCGATTTGTTCGGATGACTTTTATATCTTGAAGTCTGAACAACCACCTATTGAGCAATCAAACCAATCAAAAAAAGACTCATTCAGACACCAACAAAAATCTTTCAAATCGATATGTCACGGAACTCGAATCTGCATGCCTTGATGTTAGGGATTTAACGTCATATCGAATAGAAGCCTTATACATTTATTATATGCTTATGTATAGGATAATATTATGATTCTTAATCCAAATTGAACAAAACACAACAACATCTATTTTTACTTGAAGATTACAAGACAATGAAACCGAGAATTACAGCAAAGATAAGCTCGCCACATTTTATAAAAAGAGAATGTAATTTATAGTACAAAAAAAATTGTAGCACAACAAATGAAAACACATTAAACCTTACCTACTTGAATACTGAGTTTTTAACCGATTCTTCTCAGTAGAATATGCATTGTAACTGTTTTACTTTCACGAAAAAATTTAATTTTGTTTTTATTTTATTAAAACGCTAAATGAAATGGGAGAGGTGCATCATCGTAAGCAAAAAGATCTATAAGAGCCTATTATAAATTATAGCTTTGTTTAGAAATGTAGATTCCACCAAGGCAAACGGGCAAGAAACGAATGTTTACCTTTGTTTGAATGAATTATATATCAATCAATCAAATCAATTTTATTCAAGTAAACTTCGCAATGAAGCGTTTTTGAATCGTCGATATTTAAATACTACCACCATTTCGGAAAGCAGCTTTCAGCGAGTACTGTTGTAACAATGCTGTTTTTCACAACAATTCGTGTCCTGTGTTGGAACCCGAGTCTAAATCCAGCAGATTTTTTTTCTAAAAAGTATTATTTTAATGAATAATAAGATTTATTTATTAATTTAGTCTTAATAAACTTTTTAAATTTAGTAAATGGTAAATTGATTATATTTCCCGTTATCTTATTATAATTATATACCGTATACCATTGGCAAAAAACGTTCTCTGCACCGTATGCAAACGAAAAGTAGGTGTTATAAGATTATTCTTATTTAATGTATTAACATCATAAAATACTTTATCCAATGTATATAAAATAAAGTTTACATGTTTTGTAATGAAATCAAAGAATACGAAATCCAAGCTTAGCTTGTCTTAATAAAAAAAAATAACTTAAATGAAATAAAATGTAGTTTAATGTTCTTGTTAGTTATTGTGTCTTTTCTTAAGTCTAATAAGTTAACAAATAGAATGGAGATGCATATTATTCCAAGAACTAAGCTAGACGTACAAAGTCACGGAATCCTTAAGTTACAATCCAAGCTGTACTACAAATACATACATGTAACAATGTCGCTTTAATTTTGTATGAACTAAAATCCGAACTGTATTTAATGTATCGTATTGCTTGAACTCCTTAGAACAAAAATTTCCTGGAAGTGTTATTATATGGTTGATGAAACCTTATATCTTAACCTATTCCAATATTCGAAGGAGTAAAGATAAACCTTAGATTGACGTATTTTACTACAATCGGTTCTTGATAAACATATATCTACTCAAAGTAAGATAATCAAGCCCTTACTTTAATTCGCTCAGTTCCGATAACTACTTCGCCGATATTCAAAATGGTATTTTTCCACAAATTAATTTAGTAGTAACTCCTCCTGTAAATAATTGAAAAAGGCAAATGAATTTGCCTCACTGTTCTGTCATTTTAATGTTACTGCTAATTTCAGAGTTAAATAAATCTCAGAAGCTGCCCAGATCTATTGACTACAGGAGAGTGACCACGAAATTGTACGTATGTTTAGACATTATATTGTTTTCACATAAACAAACGATAGTCATTAATTTCGTTGATATCATTTCTAATACACGTTTTCTTTGATCTAAGGTGACATCATGTTCGTCCAAGAATGAATGCGCGAAAGTTGGGCGCGGCGATCACGAACAACACACGTTATTATGCGTCTGTGGTTACGATTTTATCTTGCATTCATTGTTGTCATGTCTTAGTAATTGTTTTAATGAGTCGTGTGCGTGGAAATCATATTTAATGAACATTGAAAGAAATTGATGAACCCTTTTTTTTTTGAAGCTGTTAGGTATAAAATAACAAAATTAAATAAATAAAAATAATTAATTTTGTAATAATTTTATTTATTGTTATTATGATTCATTTTATTAGACCAACAATTATAACATAATGATACCTACTCTTATGTATTTATTTTTCATAATGATACCTATATATATATTTGTATTCATGTGTGTAAGCCATAGCATAAATATAAGCACAAAAATTAATTTAACTATTCTTATGAAATAAATAAGATGGCTTAATAAATATTCACATTAATTTTATTTCTCAAAGTGATTACTCAGGTTATAAACTTAAAGTTGAACTACAGAATATTTTCTCAATTTCAAAATCCACCAGATAACATCTAAAAAGGTTTTAATAAAAAGGTCAGACATGACTTGACATACTCGTATGAATCACATCAGAAATCGGTTTTGAATACAAAATAGAGTCGACGTTGCTAAAACATGAACTGATAGAGTTATACTTAGATCATTAAACAGAAAAAAAATTGATACTTGAGAAAACAGTACAAATTTATCAAAAACTACAAAATAAAATATTACTTATTATACAGTTAAAAAATGAAAGTTGCACATTTATCTCTTCGTGGTTATTCCATTAAAACAGTATTATAATATATTTAGTGGTAGGGCTTTGTGCAAGCCAGTCTCGGTAGGTACCACCCACTTATCAGATATTCTGCCGCCATACAACAGTACTCAGTATTGTTGTGTTCCGGTTTGAAGGGTGAGTGAGCCAGTGTAACACCAGGTACAAGGGACATAACATCTTAGTTCCCAATGTTGGTGGCATATTGGCGATGTAAGTAATGGTTAATATTTATTACAGTACCATTGTCTATGGTGACCACTTACCATAAGGTGGCCCATATGCTCGTCCGCCAACCTATAACTTAAAAAAAAATTAAATTTATACAACAGATTTATAAAATAAAAAAGTATCAAAACAACGATTGCGTAACCTCCATTATGTTTTTTCACACTTATGCTATGTAAAGTGAAAATCTATTGAAACCCTAAAAAGGTTGCGGACACGGGTTAATATTTACAAACATAAGACGTTATTTAGATGCTAGATACGGTATTCGGCCCCAAGACGGCCATTCTACCGTCTTATGCAAATCTCGCTATATCTCCGACTATTCGCTAAGAGGTTTATTTGACGAAATCCTTTGAAGCTTCACAAAGTGGGTGTATTAAATTTTTCATAACTGCCCACTTGACGTAAAATGCATCTAGGTACCCGTTTCAGGTTACCGTGCCTCATAATCTACGAAATGAATATTCACTCCGGAATATTTCAGCGCTCACGACATTGACATCGATTTTTCTGGTTGTCCTATAAAAAGGAATATGCCTTTTAAATTGGCCGTATTTTTAGAAAAACACGCGCGCTTTAGGGCTACCTTCAAACCTTTCGAACACTTTTCAATTAATGTCGTCGACAGCATTTCCAGATGTAATATAAATTCGATTAATAAAGGCACGTCGAAAAAAAATACATTTTGCACTAATAAAATTTTATATTTAAATAAACTGCGTTAAAATTCCTCTAAATGTCTCTTGGTGTGTAAGCTATTCTGAGTTGGTAGCACCCACCGTCATATATTGACCGCCATTAAAGCCGAATAGCAATATTTATTATTGCTGGAGTCCTGTTTGATTGAGCCACAGGATTTTTGTTTTCCAGTTTGAAGGGTGATTGAGCCAGTGTAAACACAGGCACAGGGGACGTAACATCTTAGTTCCCATGGTTGGTGGTGCATTGGTGATGTTAGGAATGGTTAATAATTTTTACAACGCCATTGTCTATGGGCGGTGGTGACAACTTACCATCAGGTGGCCCATCGATCCGCCTACCGATAAAAAAAGCCAATGTAACAGTGAGCCCTTATCATCTGAACATTTTGCCAGTATGTCTGCCAAATAAAAAAAAAAACATAAAGGTTATCAGTATACTATGAGCAAAGATATAACGGAATTAGTAAAATTATGTCTATCAACGTACATCTCAGCGGGTAATAAAGATAAAATCATAGTCACGGTTTTAAGAAACAAACGGTATACAATCACATAATTATATTTTAAAGTAAACTTCGACCCCACCTGTTGCTTTGTGAATTGAATTAAAGTATTGCATGTCAAGAGGCAGTAAAATGCGTTGAGTTTTTCGTTCACGAATAATGATATCAAATATATCAACAGGCATTGTTGTTGTCAAGGGTGAGAAGATAAGTTAATAATATAATGATATATTACCACTCCCTCCCTGCCTATTTCGATATTAGAACTGGCCTCGTCATTAACTCTTTTGACTTATATTTAGAACGGTGTAAGGATTATTATTGGTTGTATCCTAAATCGTGTCTAAAACTATTAACTGTTGGACCGATATGATATTTATTATATTAAGTCAAAATAAACTGTTTCCGCTTTTGAGTCGTCATTAATTCGAATTTTATTAACATTAGTATTCGTAACGATATTATTGTTGATGTTTATGTTTTCCCTTACAATCTTGTAGGAATCGATTTATTTTGCCTATTTCTTACATCGTCTGTTTGAATTTTTAAATGCGTAGAATATATTTGTTACATTATAATATTAAACCGTGAGCGTGATATATTCTATAAAATAAGTTACGCTCTGGAGATGTGGTGATGAAGGAAAATGCTTCGAGTGTCGTTGACAGAGTTCAGAAGAAATAACACTATATTCGAAGAACTCGACATCAAGCGCCGACTTGCTATTACAGTACGGAATTTCAAGAAGGAACAATTACCCCATACAGAACCTTGTCGTTCAAGGCAGATTTGAAGACATCAGAGCTATGCAAAGTACTTTCCAAATCAGTTCTACAGCTGGTTGATTATTGTATAAGTGTACTGGGATGTCAGCTGATAGTTAGAGATGACGTAACATCCTGAAGAGTAAGCGACTCTATTCAGGATGTTACCTCATCAGCCACAACTTTAGGATAACCACGACCGTTACACAAAGAGCGTATCAAAATCAAAACCAAAATATACTTTATTCAAATAGGCTTTTACAAGCACTTTTGAATCGTCATTTAACAAGCTATATTAAGTGAAGCTACCACCGGTTCAAAATGTAGATTCCACCGAAAAGAATCAGCAAACAGCTCAGAAGTTACTTTTTTCAACATTTTAAAATACAGTCATATTAGTCAAATACGATTATATATTTATGTAATATAGACTGCCTGGAAGTCAACAAGTATCGACAGTAATGAATACTTAAATACATTCAGAGATAGTACACTAAGCACAATACCTAAGTAATTGTTACGACGTAAGATCGACGCTTCAAATCGGGGTAAGCACCACTAAGTTTTCATGGGCTTGGCAGACTGAAGGCAAGTGAAATAGATAAGCAAAAGAGAATATTTATTATTCCATATATATGTGTGCTTACAACCTACATTGATACAGTTTGAAGAAGTAAGCTCAAAAACACAATACCTGGCATAAAATGTCACACTTATAAGTCGGAGAGTTGTTATTTTAGTTAATAATAATTTAATGCAAAATAATAAGAGGTATCAAGCGTGGTCTTTAGGTCAACACTTTCCTTCACGAGTTTAACATAATCAATCAGGCTTCAGTGAGTCATTTTTCAGGACGTTATCTGTAAACGCAGTAACGTATGCGGGCGACTTTCCTGTCAACATGATCCTAAGCCAACTTGCGGAATCGACAGATGCCTTATCTAGATTATTCTTTTAAATATACATAGAAGCTTTATACCTTGAAAAAAATACATGTCTTTAATTTAAGTGTCTAAATTTAATGTTAATTTTTGCTATAACCTTTAAACGATGTGTAATGCTTGGTATATTGAGATTAATAAACTTCGAAACCAATCATTAAAGAACCGATCATTAAAGTTGGCACGTAATATATTTTTTCATGGAAAAATATTTCTTCTTCTTTGTGACTGATAGAAATCTGAAACCTGAAGGGTACGTTTGAGGATATCATCCTTAACCGGGCTTCTACATCCCGGCAAGAAAGTAGGTATACTCGGTAGTACCTGGTAGTCCTGCCCGTCCGGGTATGTACCATCCGTTCATAATGTATTCTACCTCCAAACAGCAATGCTTAGCATTGTTGTCCGGTTTGAAGTGGGAGTGAGCCAGTGTAAATTTTAGTACAGTATATTACAATTCATTATACAAGGTTATGTTAGTGGCGTATTGGCGATATAAGGAATAAAAATAATTGCTGCGTCACTTGTTCTGGGCTGAAAAGCGAGGGTCAAAACTGGACCACGATTCTGTTGCTATTCTAGCGACTGTGACTCGTTTCTAGAAAGTGTTGCAGCAAACAATCTTCTATACCGTTCAACTTATCACCATGGTAATCGTAAGTTTCTTTACCATTTATCGGATTTAGTTAAAACTTTATACATACTTTGATACTTGTGTCAAAGGTTCTCTTATACTACAATCAACTAGAATAGTTGGCAGGCGAGTCGTACTGAATCATTATTTACAAAAAAAATAAGGATAACTTTTAAATATAGAATTCGTTATGTTATATACTATATACGTCCCATATAATCTCTTTATGACATTTGATTAAGGTCGGTTCTATTTTTAAATTATAATGAGCTAATATACATACAGATGGGGATACTTCCGAGTGTTTAATATCGGTCTGATAAAATATTAAATTATGTTATAAACAAACACGTTCTCCTTAGTGACTGTAAAAAGTAAATACTTGTTCACAAAATATTATCAGGGACGTTGTTTGAACTAACTTTTTTAATTTTCTTCATGAAATCTATCCTTTTGGGACGGTCAAGTAGGGAAAGTTTTAAATATGTTTATTTAAGCAACGTTCGCTAAGTTCCAAGCTCAAGTTATTCAAACTTGATACTACTCAAATAAGACGGCTGAATATAAATCAAATTTTATTCAAATTTATATATTTCAACATTAAAGGTATCTTGAGCAAAACATTTAAAATTACACACTTCCCGATAACTGTATTAGGCGCAGAAGTTAGAAGCGGATTTGTTGACTCACACCAAATGTTGTATGCAATTATAGGATTGTAGAAGACTTCGGGTTAAAGTTCCATAAAGTATCACAGTTTTCATGTACGCCGCTGAGCACGAGATTATAAAGACTCAGCGGCGAATGATATATAATAATAAAATATCGTGAAATGAATTTCATTTTCGATTTTAATTCTGCAATATTGTTATTTTCTGCATATACGTGTTGGTTTCTACCAAACCGTAGAACAGTGCGTTGAAATTTTCTACAAACATTATATACTTAAACAGGGAAAGAGGATTTTGTCCAACAGTGAAATTTACTTACTTATATTAACTTGTAACTTTTATTTGTTTGTAAATTTGTCTCAACGCATATTAAAAACGCCAAATTTGACGACAAAAGACAAAATGAGTCAAATGATAAAGCGCTTGTATATGATCCAGTTTCTTATAATTTAAATATAAAACATTATGTTAGTCAAAACGACAACATAACGTAAAATATTCATATATCCCTTTTGAACGAAATTGTACACAGTCACATTTGAATTGCAGAAAAAATTTCAAATATCGTCAGCGAGTGGTTCATTTGTATGTGGAGGGAGTCCCATCTGGCGCGCAGTAATATTGCACTTGAGTAGAATGACAGGGATATTACAACCTGTGGATTGCGAGACATTGCAATGTGTGATCGTAATTATTATTGAGGTACTAACGCTCAAGAAGACAATGGGATGTCATGACTATAGTTTTTAATGCAACGTGACATTTTTTGTTTATTACGTAAATGAAAATGTAATATAAAATCAATTAAGTCTGTAAATGGACTACTGCTGGGGTAACCTATTTCATATGTCCTGCTCACCTTTTGTAGTTTTGAAGCCTTTTACAGAGAAACGTTTTCACGGGTTTGAAACCGCGGTCTGATAGAAGTTTATTGTTATAAAATTATTCAGATATTTTAAATCGTATCAGGCTTTACACATTTTTTTGGCGGCAAATCGAATAAAAAGTAAAAAGTACAAAAAATTGACACGCCATTTTGTTTCATAATTTTTATAGTAATTATGTTGAAAAGTACGTGTCTAGTTGTATTGTGATGCATGTTAAAGCCAATTTAAAAATGTACATACTTTTTTATAATTAGTTAAATCTAAATAGGTATGTATTTTACATTTATTACATTAAAAAAGAGTTTAACGTATAAATTAAATATTTCATGTATACTTTTATTGAGAAAGTTCCAAGACCTTATATTTGAATTGTTGAATTTAGTTTTTAGTCACGTTCGCTCGGAATAATATAATAAATTTAAATTAAATTTTGTTCCGAAAATATTTGAAGTGGCTGTGGGAAAATATATTTTACATATAAATGATTTCAGAAGCTATTTGAATAAGCTGCAAAAGCGAGTGGATCGTTGCAAATCGTTGGCTTTCAATACTTCCATATCAAGCCAGCCACTCTTACATAACAAGTAAATCTAACCTAATACTTTGAATTCAATGGTTTTTAAGCGTAAAACGCGTTACAAAAATATTAAATCTTAAACAATAAATGATTCACTTGAGATATGTATTTAATATTGTCCTCATTCAAGATCATCGTTCGCTTAAATATTTATATGTGTGCATTTTATAATTAATTAATACTTGGAAATGTTTGTTTTTTAAATTTTAAGAATACAGCTCCTCATACGGAGTTTTAATCCCGATGACGTTACCTATACAAAAATGTCTCTACACAACCTAGGAAATAGTAATCTGACTTGGCTCGATAAGTATACAAAACTGTTTGTCCTGAATTCGATCTCCCGTCGTGTCAGAATACCGTCTCATTAGACTATGAGAGCGAGGATAAAGAGTGCACCTGTGTTTACGTAAACACTTATGCACTACGATCTTTTCTACTCAGTCGGATAATCCTTAACATTGGTTAAGAGAAATTCAATATCAATTCATTCATGAGAATAAGAAATATCATGCTTTACAATTGGAATATTTCCTCGGTCAGACTACAAGAAGGCATACGCTATTACGGGACATTTGAAGTTTATCGGTCTAGACGAGATGGCTTTATTCTATTCTGACAGAAACCAAACAAAATTCATCCAAAGACGATACTAGTCTGAGTCTTCTTTAAAAATCGAAATATCAATATTTTCAATGTATCAATCGTTCTCAATTTCATAACCCAAGTTCACAATAGGTGGTGCTCGACTGAGAGACTATTCGTGTTGTTTGCTGTAGCACTTACCACGTCCGAACCGTTAGGGAGTTTGACTAACAAATATACCATCGAGACGTTTCACTTTACACGTACTTTTGTGTACGTTTCGAACGTCTATGTTACAGTTACTAGCATTATATTTATAACTAAAGTATCCGAACTAGTTTATTCGTTTTTTATTCAATATTATATAAGTTATTATTTATGTCATAGAATATTAACTTTTTTATTATTTATAGTCGCAAGCAAAGAATCTATCTGATGGTGATTAGAGTCACAGATATTGGGACTTCAAGAATTAATTACTGTTACTTACGCTGTCAATACGCTGTCGACTATGCAAATTATATTTTTATGACACTAAAAATAGCTGACATGTCAAAGATAATTATCTCGTTATGCCTCACTAATGACATACCAGGTGCTCTTTATCGGTAAAGTAGTAAGATAAAGATTAGTTGAGATACATTTTTTTAATGTATAGGTACGTTGTGAGGCAAATGGGCTACCTTATGATAAGTGTTCATCCATAGATATTTCTACTGTAATAAAATATTAATCATTCCTTAAATCACCAAATACATGTATACATCACATTAGCAGTTAAATTTCCCACTGCTAGGCTAAGGCCTCGTCTCCCTTTGAGGAGAAGGTTTGGAGAATATTCCACCACGCTGCTCCAATGCGGGTTGGTGAAATACACGTGTGGCAGAATTTCGTTGAAATTAGACACATACAGGTTTCCTCACGATATTTTCCTTCACCGTCGAGCACGAGATGAATAATAAACACAAATTAAGCACATGATAATTCAGTGGTGCCTGCTTAGGTATGAACCCGAAATCAACGGTTAAGATGCACGCGTTCTAACCACTGAGCCAACTCGGCTCTTAAATCACCAATAGGCCACACCAATCTTGAGAGCTTATTTGTTATTTCCCTTGTCCCCTTATCAAAGCGGAACACACCGATACTAAATATTGTTGATTGGCGATAGAATATCTAATAAATGGTACCTCCTCAGATGGGCTTGAAAACCAATCACCAAATAAATGATTTTTTTACACAACTGTACTATATTTCCAACGTAACTAACTCTAAAATAGATATGTTAATCAGAATCTAACTTACACCCGTCTTATCGCTAACATTACACAGCATTCATCTACTGAGGTCTTATTCGAAAACGAATCTATCAATTTATATAATAAAAAAAAAAAACAAGTAATAGAAAAGAGAATATAATATACCCATAAATTATTCTCAAAATATCGTAACTAAATTATATAGTAGGTGGGGTCAGTAGTAAAATAACCCTCATTCATATTCGTGTCATAATAAAAGAGGCGGTTCCTCTCTCGGGATCCATTGATTCCTATATCATTAATATTATATTATACAACACAACCCTCAGAATGATCACCAATTTGCTCGACATAAAGATTTAATTGACTATACAATACTGATGAACAGCACAATACATATAAACTTAATGTATCTAAATATCATTAACTTTCTGAATACTTATTCATTGAGCTAATTTTGAACATTTTCAATGTATATCTAGGCAAAATTAAACGTAATACAGGATCGGTAAAGAAAATAATCTTATCTGAAAATAACCAGCTAACAATAACTATAAACTTCAATGTGATTTATATTAATTGATAGATACTATTATATTAGTTACAACAACAGCAATAGCCCGTAAATGTTCCACTGTTGAGCAAATTAGTTCACTCATATCGAGAAGATTATATCTTCATAATTTTACAAGTTAAATATAATTTAAAGCTACCATCGTTTCAGATTAATACGCCACCGAGATGAATGTGAAAAAATCAGTGATTACTCTCAGTATTTATCCCAATGCTGGGTCTTATCTGTCACGCTGTTCCAATTTTAGATAGTCGATATACATATTCATCCGACAGTCAGCTGTTCTCCGGATTTCAACCTGTAATCTTTGGTTAATATCAACGTGTTGTATTCAGCAGATCATTTAAATAAATACTTGCATATTTATTTACAGACGTCTGGTTAAATAAAAACAGAATCCAAATCTTTTTATTAATTTTTTGTAACCGCTTTTTGTTTTCCAAAAAGATATTACGCACACTGCGTTTTTATAAATATTATCGATGAAAAGATCTCGAGAGACAAAACCAAAGACAGCTGGAGAAATCTACATGACCAAGCCAAGGTCCACCTATGACAATGCTTTAAATAATAATAAAAATATCTACAAAATTATAACCATAACTAAAACAAGAAATCAATAAATTTAAAATCTTCAATGTATTTAATTAAATACTTAACAAAAACAATAACGATCATCTTAAAGAATCCTGAACGGTAAATCGATTAATATTAACGCCTTGTCATCGTAACTAAAAGCTTTGTTTAAATTATTGATTCGGCCACGCCTCTAGACACGATTTAAAAAAAAACTCGAATGGAGCTGTGTTGAAAGTATGAGCTATTGACTATTGTTTTGCACTTTACTACAAATATGACTTTTAATAATATGGCAAGGGATTTCCGAAGGATATGTTTATGATTTTTTTACACATTATTCTTTGTAACTTTCATATTAACTCTTCATTTTAAGTCATATTAGCGCAGATAAAATCATTTTAAAATATTTTTCTAAGACATTTGTCCCCATGGATACACATGTCGTGGATACGAATCACAAATAAGGTCCTCCTTAATCTCCTCAATTAATTATTCTTATTCATCAACACGACTGTTCTATTGTTTTTTCTTACATTAAATAGGAACTAGAAATTACTACCAATTTCATTCCGAATCACATAAAAGAAAATTACATTTAAATTTAGAACGTCACCCAATTTTTAATATTGCACGTCACATAGTGTCAAGATTCATCAATAAAGACGGGGAAAGACTTTGATTAGTATTCAAAAGCGACAAAAAAATCAGGTAAGCAGGTGCGTTAAAGAACCTAAATTTCGTTCGATATTTAAATTATTTTTATTTTTAAACGACCGTAAAATTGATGAAGATGATCATTAATTATCACGGGAGCAGTTTGTTTTGGCTTGGTCACGGCCTACAAAATTTATGTATGAACAAAACCATTAAGCGATTGTCGCTCCGAGCGAACGATTATCATATTGCGTGTACATTAACAGCATACATTATATTTAAAATCACTTAAACTGATTGTTTTTTTATAAACAAATGCTTTTTTTATTTCATCAATAGAATTATCTAGAGCAATATAGTACTTAGGTATATAAGCCTCGGTAAAAGATGGTTTATCACGTCTAAAATATTTCCCTTCAACGTGATATAAAATGCAGAATTAATAGTATGTAGATGTTTGATCAGGCACGTTTAGATTGGTACCATCAGATGATCACTGAGAACTCATCTGATGGTAAATGTTTACTGTCCACTGTCATTGCACCACTGGCGTTTAGCACTAGAATAACTGATAGATGATACTCACCCAAACTATTACCCAAGAAAATTACACCATAAATATAAAAAAATAGTGCATTGTATTGAAAATTATAAACAAAATAATGTTTAAGATTTACTTAATGATGTTATGAGAATTTAAGGCTTGCAATCAACCTGTTCGCGTATGGAACATGTGATAACAATATCAAATGTCAGATTTAAAGGCAGATGTTGTTGGTTTTTGCCTCTTGTACATCATCTGGTTAACGGGAATATCACCTGCTGAATTCTCGTACATAATTGTAGTGGTATAAAGTAGCACGTCTATATTTACTTAATATTAATATGTGAACTTCGAAAATTCTAGTACATTCGAGCATTCAAATCTAATCAAAATATTTTTCTTCACTTATAAATATACGTTTGAATTGCAGAGATACCTTATAAAAGGTATATTATCAATGGTGAGATCTTTAGAGTTACTGGGAGATATACTTACTTAATACACGTCCTACTCGTCAAATGTTTTACCGCCAAACAGCAATACGTAGTATCGTTTTGTTTAAGTTTGAAAGGCAAGTGAGTCCGTGTAACGTCTTAATTCCCAAGATTTTTGGCGCATTGGCGATGTAAGGAATGATTACTGCGCCAATGTCTATAATGAGCATTGGTAACCACTTACCATTAGGTGGACCATTTGCCTAGCCGAGATATATCAGAAAAATATACATTTAAAACAAGTTTTTATTTATTCACTAGTAGCAACAGTGTTCAAACATCGGCTTAATCGGTTGGGTAGAACTCGTACAAATTCAGTTGCAGATTTGACCCAAAACACATTAACGGACGAATTTAAATAAAATCTTTTAAAATGTGGACCAATTTAATTCATAAAAACAAGCTGAGAATTTTAAAAGCCACGAGATACTAGTTAATTTAGTTATTAGATAACTTATCTAATTACGGATATATTATCAGTCAATATAATTATAATCTTTTAGCTCTTATTTTAATTTATTAAATATGAAAATAATTAGATAAAAATTACAATCAAGTAGTTCGTAATTCAAAATTTTAATATAAAGTTCTTTATTGTATCCTTTCGTTTAGTCGCCAATAGTATTCCCCAATTGCCCTGTCGATTCATTGTCGAGTCAAATTTATTGTTCTCAACTTAAATAAGTACCTAAAAAAAGTAGAATCGTCAGGAAACTACATCAAAAGCCTGTTGTTACAAATTAGGCTATCTATCGTTGTGGATATGACTCACGTACTTTTTTTAATTCACTTTCACGGTATGATTTTTAATATAATAATATATTTTAAATATAATCGGTGTTCTACTTTGGGGTAATGCAGCCGCTATCCATACGATATCGCAAAAAGGGCTATTAACTAAATTTGAATTAAGGTCAACTTAACTAATGTTTCTTAATACACCTTTATATACGTATGTACAAATCTTCTGTACGTATTTATGTAACTGAGCTTCTCTAAATGGTTAAACCAATTTCAATGAAATTGACTAGGTTCAAAAGGAAGGACATTTTGAAAAAAGTAAAATTAATTACATCGATTTGACTCAACTTAAAATGTTACATACAAAGTTTTCTTGTGACATTTAAACATACTAAATTAAATCAATAACCAAGTATTTAAAGTAAAGCAAAATATAATATGAAAACTTGGTATCAATCGATTCCTAGTATTTTATCTAAAACATAAACATTCAAAACTTACGTCCTTTTAATAATAATATAATTCAGGTATAAAAACGCATATAAATCTGTTGGTACAAATATTACTACATAATTAAAAGAACTGCCACATTCTTTGTAGTTGCTAATTTTAACGTTGATAACCAAACACTGTCTGGGTAATTGAAATTGCACCTATTTTTCGAAAGTTTCCCACAGAACAATAGACGTGAGAACTATTTTGTTCAGAATTATTCATTGTATAACACACGTGTTTATAATATTGTATTTAAATCATATTTGCTATTTAGAAAAAGTAACTTTCACCGAAGGTTTTATATTTTATAAAACTTTTACCTGACGCGACCTTTTGTATGTGGTTACGCAACTGGAGCAATTCCTCTTTTGGCACACTTGCAATTTCATTCCCACGCCCGCACGTGTGTTAAATCTCGACATTGACAAAATTTAAGCCATTCTATTCCTGACCTACTTTTGTTATATGTATATTTTATACAAAATTCCAGAGCTATGTTAATGACCTTGTTTCGCTGTCCCGTATCAGGTAACACGACAGATGCTCCGAAGCCTGGTACTGGGATCTCAAGATGCAAACTAAGCCAGACGTGACTTTGTCTGACTTTCTACTATAACAACGCTTTGAGCTGCGTTTAACCTGTCATTCGTGGGAAAATAAATTAGAAGTCTATTCTCTTGTAGCGTTATAGGAAAGTTTTATGTGTTGTCTTAACCGACTGCGATCTACAATTGGGACAATATTTCTATGCAAAATTTAAGTGGTCAAACGTGAGTCAAGTGGTGATTAGTGAAGTCCTCATCCTCGATCCCTAATCATCGTTTCGTCCTATTATTTCGTAATTGAACATGCGTTGGACAATTGAAACAGTTCGTAATGGACGAAGTACAATTTAACACGTTTTGTGGGTAATTACGGCCGTTCAATTGTATGAACATGCTTTACAATATAATTTCAATTGTCTCCATATGCGAAAATCCTAAATGTGAACCTCTGAATTTTAAATGCACTATTCAATTTTCAGAGCCGTTCACGCAATTGTTTCGTTTCCGCAGAATGTATTCCGTTAAATTCAATAGCGCCGATAGCGGTGTAGTCATTATTTACTACTGCACAGTTTCATTTAAACACATGGGGTTTCATTTTTATCATTAAAAATCAATAGATGGGCCTTAGTCAATTTAAATGAACAAATTTAACTTCAATTATTTTGAAGTGAGCAGGGTCGTACGGTATCCTTTTCAGGTTCACCCTTCCCCTTATTACAATCCACAATCCTTCGTTTCAACATCAAGATAAGAATCACCCATCTTTATTTTTCTGCCGCTCTCCCTACTGTGTTTTGCTTTTTAGGGGCCCGCTCATTTCATTTCAATTCTATTCGAAGCAAATGAATTCACTTCTCGTATTCGATGCAGGAAACTACTGATGTATTACGCAGATAAATGACTTATCTGGTATTCGTAACTATGGGTTACATATTTTGATTTACTATTGAGATAAGTTATTTTTTTTATAATATACCCTAATTTTAATAATTCACAAATATAAATTCAAATTGTATACAACAATATCGAATAAATTGATGTATGATTTTTTTAATGGTATAGAAATATATCCAAAACTCTAATATATTCAACAAATCTACAGCAAAAATTAGCAGCCTGTATACATATCAGTGCTGCTAAGGTATATTCTCATTTTGAGGATGAGGTTTTCAGCTTATTATTTATGTGGGTTGGTTGATAACCATCTGGCAGATTTTCAATCGGAACAGATTTTCTCATGATGAATACGTTTACCTTTACTGCCGATATCAAGGTGAATTATAAACATAAATTAAGCTTGTTAAAATTAAAATATGCTTTTTCGGACTTGAACCCGCAGTCTTAGGCGTAGGTTCACGTTTTCTCAATACTGTACCATCATAGCTCTCGGCTCAAAACAATGTGAAACAACTTTATTCACTTTGTAAACTTGTTCTCATCGTGACGAGGAGCAAACAATCTTTAGCGCCATCTCACGACGTCTGCTGTCAAAATCGAGAGCGTAGAATGTTCTAATTTAGGTCCAACAAGACAGCACCAACTCGCGCTATTAGTCCTTTTTTTCTAATAAGCCTTTGAACATAGAATTTGCCCACATAATAACTTTTCACTTTCCAACTTTTGTAAGGGCGTCAAAGTGATACTTACTACATATCATCTTGGATTTTATTCTGTATTCAAATCTCGTAATTCTATTTTTATTAAACAGCTAATAAAATAAAAGATTATGTAAAAATAACATTAATTATTCAACACAAGATCACGTAGACGATAAAATCCTGTCGTTGATTTTCATGGAGGATACATAAATATTATTACTGGCTAATATTGTTATTATTGTCTAATATTATTATTAATGAATGTTATTTTTTTTAACAAAAAACGACCGAACTGATATAAAATATCAATTCCAGTCGTCAGTACAGTCTATTGAATAAATTATTATATTTTAATTATAACAGTTATTTCCTTACAGAAACGACTTCTGAGTATTTCGATCAAGAAAAGTGCCGTTAAACATTCTTATAACTCAGTATTGCACTTGTTGCCTTCAATAATAATAAAACTAAAAATCTCATAAAGCAAAAAGCCCTCACAACACCCTAATATATAGCAATTTCATATTTTGTGAAATGGCACACGCACCCATGCTCCGAAGAACTCGTCACCGATCTATTTGCGAGTGATGTGTATGAAATGGAATGACACACTGAGTGAACTCTATTTGAACCATACGAAATATATTTGCAGTGAGATTTTGAACCGTAAGGCATGTATATATAACAGTCGCTCTGATGTTTTTGAAGTGTTTATTCTGGTTGTGTGAGCGTTGTTGCACCGTCATCGTCAGCGGCTCCCTTGTTGCACCCTAATCGAATTGTTCCACGCATGGTGTCTCCCGTCTTGTGGGTCCGTCCCCTGTTCCGGACATCAGAGGTCGCGTTGCTGAAAATAAATAAGCGAAGAAATCAAACGGCCGACGTTTAATTGGTCCCCATTTTGAGTTCTCTTTGAGGATTAGTTAATTGGGTATTGTTAGTATTTTTAACGTTCTTATTAGAAATAAAACAAATCTAAATGAATTTATAGTCAGGAGTTAATTGAAAATAAATAAATAAATAAACAATGTTTGTTTATTTAATATATATATATATATATATTATATGCGCCTGCAGTTATATTAATGATAGCTTCATTCCTATACTGTTGTCTAGAATAATCGAAGTTTTGGGATTACTTATGTTAATATATAATTTTAATATAGATACTTTAACAAAACCGTTTTTAAAACATCCGTTGATACCCACGGCAAGTAATCCTGCATCATGGGTAATTATTGGTAGCTATTAAGCCATTATCCCGATAAGCGTTATAGGTAGTACATTTATTATTGTTGTATTATTCTGAAAATAAATAAAAAATCTATGACCTTATCATTAATTAATCTGAATAACTATATAATTATTTATTATACTTATTTGCTAATAAACAAATATAAATCAGAGATCCTCTCATGATACCATATCATTACAGTATAATAAATCAGTGTCTATATCATATTTCGTACTACTTAGGTACTCTTTATTCTATCCATAAATAAAGAAAGATTTTCGGTTAAAATAAACTCTATTACTACAAGACTAAAGCACACTTTCGTAAATTAAGAGTTTATATTAATTTTGTTAAAATAATCAAGAGACAAGGCATACGCGTGGCTCGGACTTGACATCGTACGTTCTTTCGTCATGCTTAGCTGGAACAAATTGTCTAGATGTAGGGGAGCTACATGCGTGCGTTACACACGCAAGACAACCATTTAAAAACTAAAATATAAAAAAATGTAGTCTAATTTTGTAAATAGTAATATTTTTATTTTATAAAACGTTATGTATCTCAAATAAAAAAATATTTTTTTTAAAGTTTACAATTACCAAAAATTTCTATGATAATCATAAGATATTCCAGTAATTCATAAAACGACATTTAAACACACAATACGACAAAAAATTTAGGTTTATTTTGTCACCAACTTAAAACTGTCAAAAATATAAATATAATAAAAAAATCAACCATCGAAACGCACATCCACTCTAGAATTATGACAAATGCAACATCCGGAATGGAATATCAAAGACCCCTTTAACATTGGAGCCCAAATATCAGTCCTATTAAGAGAACTTTGTCATATGTCACTAGCAATAAGAAATCGTTAAATGAATACCAGTAATGTATAGCCATGTATGTAGACATCTATAGTCATTGTTTAAGTTGCAAGAGACATTTTGTTTGACCTTTTACTTATATTATAGACATTTTTTTTCTTAGATTTATTTATTAGCTAACATCCCCAGTTTTAACCCTAAAAGGGGTTTGATTTCTAAATATATATTATTAGTACACCTCCACACCATCTACAGAGCATATATTTTCATTTTCAAGCCTCTTTCTTCAGAAACATAGGACTTTCATACAAACTTCCAACCCCGTTTTACTCCTTAACTCCACCTAGTTTCGTAAAATCCATTCTTAGTGGATGACTATACCCTATAAGGAACCTACCTGCTAATTATCAAGTTTTAACGTGTTATAGTTTCTGAGATATCGTGATTAATCAATGAGTGTTATTTCGCTTTTACATATATAGATAGATTACACTGTTATCGGTCAAGGTATGACGTAATATAGGCTTATAAGAATCGAATTCACTTTTCTCAATAGCCACGGCCATAAAAATCGTATTAGACCCATTTTATTTTAATATATAGCGGATAATATTCTTCGGTAAGCCTCAAAAAATCGTTTTCTGTGTTCTCTTATTCGTTCGATGTGCTATAAATTTTGATTAACGTCTCTCGGATTTGGTATTCGTGAAAAATATTTTAATTTCTCGGTTTCATTGAATAACAATACATTTAGATTTAATATATAATTTAAATAAGTCAAAATGTACAAAAATTCTTAGGTTATGTAAAACATATTATCTTGTTTAATAATAATACAATTGTTTTAAATCTACTTTTGTAACGGTATCCTTGAATGTGTTTTAATATTTCTTTGGAATCAAAAGTTTATAAATGCATTTTATTTAAATAACCAAAAAAATAATCAGTCTTAGTACATTTACACGTGCTGGTTCATCGTCTGAAATACGGGGAGGACGTTTGTAATTTTTCGCCTCACTGCCCGTCGTTTGAAAAAAAACCCCCAGTTTTCTGTCTGACTAGAGATCTAAACGGTGGTTTTTATTTTTTATGACGTCATTATCTCGAGGAAACCGCTGCTAAAGCCTGCGGTCGTCCTCTATTATAAACTGTTGTTAGCGTTGATAAGTAGTAGACTACGATACGTTGCTTGGGGCAATGAAATAAATACGTACGGTACTGTGATACGTAACGAAGTAACATTATTTTTAAGATTATACGATTTGATTTTGAAATGAGACAGTCAATACACGAACTTGAAATACAATGGAGAAAACTATGTGTTGAGTATATATTCCATAAAATATAATTTAAAGTTATATATATTTTTTAACCATGACTTATCTCGAGTTATCTTGAGTTTAAAAACTTTGGCTTGTATGCCATTCAATATGGTCAGCAGTAACAAATACCTTAATTTCATTCAATTAATATTGCTTACTTTTTCTTGTTTGCAAAACAATATAAAAGATAAGACTTTAAATTAACATGGTTCATTTTTATTAATATAAGTATTTGAAACGGGTTATTTACCATGTTTTTTATTTTATTTGATGGAGCTCGATATTTCGACATTATCTACGAATGTCTTGTTCACGAGACATAATATAATAAAAATAAAAAATATGGTAAATATCCCGTTTCAAATACTTATAGTAATATAAAAGATTACAATCATATTGTAGCAATGTTGTAACTCTACACGACCATATGTCAATACAGTGTAATGTCGTTTGCTGATGATCTTATGAGCTGAGATGGCGATTACGGGTTCAAAACCCAGGCAAGCACCACTGAATTTTCATGTGCTTAAATTGAGTTTATAATTCATCTCGTACTCGGCGGTGAAGGAAAACATCGTGAGGAAACCTGCATGTGTCTAATTTCAACGAAATTCTGCCACATGTGTATCCACTAACCCGCATTAGAGCAGCGTGGTGGAATATGCTCCAAATCTTCTCCTCAAAGGGAGAGGAGGCCTTAGCCCAGCAGTGGGAAATTTACAGGCTGTTAATGTAATGTAATGTTAATGATTATCTTATATCGATTGATACACACGTCGTATTCAAATTTGATTTGATATATTTTATAAAAAAAAATATAGTTTGATAGTTTGCTTGTAATTTTAGATATTTGGCATGAAAATGCGAACATTGCGATAATATCAAATATTGATTACTAAATGTAAACTTCTTAGTAAGCTTAAAACTTATTAATTATATCAAAAGTCATTCACAATTTCGACATTTTGCTGTATTAAAAGTTATCTAAATGATGATTTAAGCATTAAACATGAATTTAGCATCCGTAGGCATTTCAAGCAAAAAAAATACAAAAAGATATTAATATATAA
Organism: Vanessa atalanta; assembly: GCF_905147765.1. NCBI lineage: Eukaryota > Metazoa > Arthropoda > Insecta > Lepidoptera > Nymphalidae > Vanessa > Vanessa atalanta. Next base: position 10,286,662 of record NC_061880.1, on the reverse strand, counting down.
ATTGAAAATTAATTTCATACTGAAGTACGTTTTTTTTTTTTATATAAAACATTTTGCATTGAGAGCGTCATAATTTACAAAGAAAAGAACGCGGTTCTGTTGGGATTATAAATATTATTACACCCCAATAAAAGGTGGTCCAGTGACCAAACAACGGTTGTATTTTTCCTTTTAAGTTCTTGTAACACCACTGTGGTCTCCAACAGAGATTTAAAGCGACGTGGGATGAGTAACATAACACTGCGTTTAACACCCACATCGGTATAAGACCATCCCTCCAATTCCACCGCGATCCTTATTTTAGTAAATCCATTCGAAACACGATATCTGGATTACGGGGATTTCGTATTTGATTCTGTTTTAAGAAATATATTTAGACGAAAGACATTCTCTCTCGTGATTCTTTAAATAAACTGAACAATATTTTATTACGTTCTTTATAATATAATAGTACTATGTTCCCAACTTAGTATGATTCGAAGTGATATTACTTATATTATGAACAGGAAAATTATCTCCTTGAATATTGTCATAATAATTGATAATATAATTCGTATGACAGTGCTGATAGTGGATCACTCATTACAGATTTTAACGACAAACAGCAAAAGTAGTAATGTTGTAGTCCCGTACGAAGGGTGAGCCAGGCAACGCATCAGCGATGTCCGTGGATGGTTATTATTTCTTACAGTGCCAATATAGATGGGCAGAGGTGACCACTTACCTATATGATGTGGCCAATTTACAAGCTAATATAAATTTTAAAAAATTACGTCGATAGCCAGAATTTTATGATTATTTTATGCATCATATAATAAATGTAAGCCGTAATAAATTAATATGCAAAAAAAAAACAGAATTTCCAGTCCATCGCTCTCAATTAGCGTGAAATTTTAATACCGAAAAATTCACACGTCAAAATTGATATAAAAATCAAAATAACCCATTTTAAAAATCAATCAGGCGTCAAACGTTTCACACTTCCAGATACATCTCTAACAATTTCTTAGAAACATGTAATTTTGATAGCATAGCATGACTCTCGCGTGAATCTCGACGGGGGGCGCCTCTGTCACCCGATCTCAGTGGCTACTGTTTACGCCGTCAGCTCCCATAAGGAACATCTGAACCATTATCGGGTTTCATATTCGATACAGTGAACGTAATTCGAATTAGTCAGCCTGAGCGTGTGACGTAATTAAATCGAACTATTAATTGCTGTTTCAACTTTAACATTGCCTAATGATTTGTGAAAAAAAAATCTGATCGTATCCTTGTTTTGATTTCGTCCTATGGTATAAGGAAACTGTAATTGATTCACTGCTGAGATGGCTTTTTTTCTCATGGCGAAAATGTTTGGAACTTCATTTCAACACATTAAATAGTATCGCCGAACACAAGGTGAATAATTAATCAACGAAAAGTTTCAATGAAATCAGTTCACATGAACAAGCGTATCTTCTCGGGCCGTCTCGACTTTCAATATCTCGAAATGATAGACATTCCTAACTTTAATCGTATTTAGCAAAAACACTTGGTAGACATACCGTTATCCACAATTTACTAGTCATTTGCAAAGAAACATTTACTCTTCTTGCGAGTCAATTCGAAACCTCATTTGTGGTCTGTTTTGATCTTAACCGTTTAGATAAATTACACCTTCCGAATACTGTGACCAAGAAATCGTTGTACTTCGGATTACTTAAATTAAATTTCATAAATCATTAATAATTTGCAAATATTGTAGGATCATTATGTATAAAATCTAACAGACACGGCGAAATAACAATCTAAATACGTTCAGTAAAATAAATAAATATGTAAGCAGCAACTGGCTGAACTCGCGGCTTTGCTTGGTATTCAGTTGGTGACAAAAATGCTTCAAGAACATGACTAAAATCCTTTAAACCAACATTGCTCCCTCAAGGGGTAATAAAGTAGCCAATGTCCATGTTTAGGGTTCATATTTGTTTCGTACCAAATTTCGTCAAAATCGATTCAGGGATTTAGCTGCGAAAGCGTTATTAGACAAACAGAGCCGCCATCGCATTTATAATATTAGTACAGATTATATTAGATACTAATTTCATACGTCACCACCTACGTCACACCCAGATGTAGGTCTAGATACACGTTTCCGGAATAAAGAGTAACCTATGCTATTCCAGGCTATAATCTATTTCTTAGTCTAATTTCATTCAGATCCATTCAGTTGTTCCGTCGTGATTGACTAACAAACATCCACCCAATATTTCGCATTTATTATGTAAAACAAATACAATCTGAATACAGTTATTACCGTATACGTTATTTATTTATTTATTGAAAAAGTTACACCATCAACTTATCACTGAGCACTTCAAATCTGTGGGTAACATTCAAAGTTATAGGTCGTTATAGGTGCTAAACATTGAACTTCAAAAATATTTTTGATATAGTTTATATAAACTAAACCAACCGAAATAAAATATAAAATAAAATTTTAATAACTACATAATAATTCAAATTTAAGACAACAAATGTGAAATACTGTACTGAGGAACACAAAAGCAAATTGGAAAATTTAAAAAAGAAAACCTATCCGATTTTAGGTAGGAAAAAGAGTAACTAATGAGTTTCTTGCCGGTTCTTCTCGGAAGAATCTACATTCCGAACCGGTGGTATATCATCTTTTAAGAGTGAAACGATCATGAATTTCTATAAACTAAAGACTAATAAATTAATGAGGTGCGAAAAACCTTGTTGAGTCGTATCGCCGGCTCTTCGCTAACCTAAGGTATTTCCTTTTGTAAATACCGGTTCACCAGTTTTATTTTGACTATCAGTATAAAACTTTGATACTTATATATTTAATACAAAAGTATTTTATATCTCAAATCAATCTTAATGGTGGGGGGGGGAGTCAATGCTTATGCAAATGTTTCATAAACGGAGTATTACTATTAGGCTCATTAAGTTATTAAATAAGCATAGTAATATACCAAACATACCTACTATATAGTTTTATAAAAAAAAAAAAAACGATATTCATCCTAACATTTTTGTTGTCATACAATAATGCAGATTATCTTGTAAATAATATTTAAAGTAAATTCGACGGGCTAAAAATATTCCTATTTACTTTTCCTAAGTGGGATTAATAATATTATATTATATTTAAGAACAAAATCGAAACATACCGCAGGTAACATCGTGATTGTGATATCAGTCATAAGCAATCTTGACTAATAAATCCATAATAACATATAATCATAAATCAGTTTTCGACTTTCACGTGTGAATAACGCCAATAGACTTTAGATAATAATAGCTAAACAAATTAATCTTACAAAATTGTGTAAAATTATTCGCTTTACTTACCTTTCCGTCGTAATAAAAGCAATTTCAACCATTCTCATCACGTCGGATTATACTTACGATGTTATACAGCGAATAACATCCTCTTTGATAGCCGTCTAAGACGATAGACGGCTATCAAAGACCTATCACTAGGATAGAAAAAGTCTTATATTACAAAGAAACTATAAAAAATATACAACTATTTTCATTGCAATAAACAGGACTGTCCATAACAGTCTCTGTTCATTGTAAACTTCATCTCAAGGCGCTCGAGCGTGTAATTCTGCGGTTACTACAACGAGAGGCCGCGGTCAGACCACGCGCTGCCTTTGACGAGTCTGAACGAGCTTAAATGAACTTAAACGTATTCTAATCAATATTGAATTACCGTTTAGCCTTATTCATCATATCAACTAATAATAAAAAATCTACATAACTTCCTTAGTGTGGTCACGGGTTAGATATTGGTTTAGACGTTGGGTCCAACGTTTGGGTTCTGTCATGTTGGATGGGAAACAGATCCGGGATATGACAACAATAATTTATATGTGGTACATTATGGTACTTAATGATCCATGGCTTGTAAAACACGTTACAGAGTTGTTAGTCCTAAAGTGATAATATTCTTAAATTTTATTTAATTTTCCCAAAAAGTAGTATACATAATAAATGTTTGTAGACATTATAGATCAATAAATTAGATATTTGAGAGCATAATTCATTGTAAAACACTACGGGATATCTCTTACCAATAAACTGACTTACGCACTATTATTATACTCAAGAAAATATTCGTTTTGCTTACGAACATTAGAATTATCTACGACGCGTCGTTCATAAATAATGTTTCGTAAATTTCGAAATTGCATGTATGTGACGTGAATAGGAATTACTATAACGGCTCGTCACTCGTAAATAAAAAAAGATCGATTACAATAACGATTCGTTAAATATTGAAAGTGATGATAATATGTAAGATCAAACTCAAAACTTAACGTAGAACAAGATCGTGTAATGTCACAAGGGGAATGTTTCTTATTGACTATAATATTCTTACATTTAAAGAGTGTTTAAAATATACACAAAAATCCAACAATAATTTAAACTTAAGAGCGTACTCAAATGCACACGAATCGCCTAGCATTAAGAAATACATTCGATCTTGACCGCTAAAGCCATTGTCAATCCAAAGACAAGTTTGCCTCTTAATGGAAGGGAAATTAGGAATTTTGTGATTTATAAAAATAATAAAATTAATATATTTTTAATTCCTGTAGGCTCATATAAACACCAATTGTACTAGATACTAATTCCATCGACTGTACTTTATTTGTCAATGTTTTTTTGACATGAGATTTACAATTATTAATAGGCCAATTTAAAAATAACTATGGAATCTTATCTTTTTTATTATATAATCGAATACTATGAAAAAAAGTATAAGTTATAAGTTTACTGAAAGTATTCTTACAATAATGGTCGCTGTTCCTTTCAAAGTAATCTTGTTTACTTGAAAAGGTATATTAAAAAAAAACAGTTTATATAAAGAAAGCTAATTCAATATATACCCATGTACTCAATATATTTCAACTTTTTCTAAAGAACTCAGAGGGCTTGGCATTTTAAAACGTAACCAGCCTTTGTTACATCAATTTGAACGATTCTCCATGGTCCAGTCGGATTCATGAGCTCAATTGCATCCGATTTAGTTTCTATTGATTCAAAAAACCGTGCGTGAGACTACATACTGATTTTATAGTTGATTTTATTACGTTTAAATGAATCTATTAAATTTATAGTTCCTGAGTTTATTACATGATCAATTTTATGATTCGTCGGTTCTTATTAAGGTCGATGTTAATATCTAACGGTTTTGTTATTATATATTTATTGTTTTAAAATAACTATGACGCTATAAAATATCACTTACCTAATTGTATTTTTAATTAAGATTTTCAATAAAATAATTATATTAAATATATTGAAGGCCGAGATGACTCAGTGCTTAGAACGAGTGCATCTTAGCCGATGATTTCGGGTTTAAACCTAGGCAAGCACCACTGAATTTTCATGTGCTTAATTTGTGTTTATAATTCATCTCGTGTTCGGCGGTGAAGAAAAATATCGTGAGGAAACCTACATGTGTCTAATTTCAACGATATTCTGCCACATGTGTATTCCACCAACCCTTGGAGCAGCATGGTGGAATATGCTCCAAGCCTTCTCCTCAAAGGGAGACGAGGCCTTAGTCCAACAGTGGGTTATTTACAGGCTGCTAATGTAATGTAAAATTAAATATTAAACTGGTGTTCGATTATTATTGTTCTCTTGAGCTGAATTAAAATAACCTTAAACTGCGGTTACAATGCTTTATTTGAAACGGTAACGACGCCTTTATTTATCGGTCTCATAGAATCATATTTTAAAATCATGCCAAGGCGAAACAAATCATAACTCTGAGTAGTCGAAATACGTACATTCAAGATATATTACTTTGTTGTGAAATAAAATGAACCATCAAAGGAATCGTGACAACTATCAAGAACGCTTTTAAAGAACGCTACGCGATTGAACGTACGTATGATATGTTTTCATCATCACCTAATTCCAATATAAATAAATAGAATTGAAAAAACATGTTTTGAAACGGGCCAAGGATGAACAAAAGTTATTGTTGAGACAGCTTTTGAAATATCTAAATAAGATTGACGAGACATATAGGATTCCGTATATTCATAACAAACTGAAGTAGTTCGAACATGAATTATTATATTATTAACCTTGTAACGTAAGTACCGTGCGCAATGGAGCTGAGGTGGCCCAGTGGTTAGAAGGCGTGCATTGTAAACGATGATTGCGGGTTCTAGCCCAGTGAATTTTTGTGTGCTTAATTTGTGTTTATAATTCATTTCGTGCTCGGCGGTGAAGGAAAACATTTTAAGAGAACCTGTATGTCTCTAACGAAAATCTGTTACATGTGTATCCACCGACTTGCATTGGAGCAGTGGAATAAACTCTAAACCTTCTCCTCAAATCCCTTTGAGGCCTTAGCCCAGCAGTGGGAAATTTGCAGCCTGGTACTTCGTTACTAAGCAATGCGTTAACTAAGCAACGAATCTATGGACTCAGTTTATATTCATTAATAAATTAATTTTTTATACACAGGAAATCAATCCTTTGTTTTTATATACAAATTATTTAGTCAAACTAAACAGGATTTGTGTTACTTTTTTTTTGATTTACCATAAAGTGAGCTGGTAGAAATCGTCACAACTATCTGACGAACATACTTACTTACATTGTAAGCCCATTCTGTATCTTTCTGTCTATTTTTGTTATATAACAATAATATAATAATGAGTCTGAATTAAAACATTATATTTGATATGTCAATACTCATTCCAACAGGCATAAATCTATTTGCTAAGCGAATGACTCTTTTACTGCAAAAGAGATTAGATGCACTCAAAAAGGTTGCATATAAATAGTTTTTAATATTACATATTAGATAGTAAAAGGTGATATTGATAATCAAATTTGTCATTATTTTTAAAGAATTAATACAATGTTCTATTTTTGTAATTACAATTTCTTTATTTTCTCTTATAGGAACATCGTATAATATGGAAAATACATTAGGATTGTTTTGATAAAACAAACATAAAATTCAATCTGCAATCTCGGACATATTTAAGTATGATAGATTGTTGACTTTCAAATTACAAAGAGATAGGACGTAAAGTCAATTGATTTGACCGGAGATTCCTTACCACAATCAGCGTGCGAAGTCATATGGGTTTCATTTAAGATGAAATACAAGCTGTATTCGATTAATGAACTACATCATCGCTTTGAATAACGAGTTCAGTCAACTCGGAGGGGGTTATAAATCTCTTAGTAATTATAACTAGTGACAAAAACAATAATTCATTATTTAATATAAATACTAGTATTATAAAGCTGAAAGGTTTTTTTGTTTGGTTGAACGCGCTAATCTTGAGATATACTGGTCCGATTTAAAAAAATATTAAAGATATTCGTCAAGTAAAGTAAGTAAGCAAGTTTTTATATCTATATATAAAAGGGTAATTTGGAAGAAAATCCACCAAATTAGTACTTTTCTTTGATCCTAATGTCCCCTATGGCCTAATTGTCACACTAAATATCATTATTGTTGATTTTACATTATTTTGATAACGTTACATACTTCTCACTAAAATATTTGTTATCCAATGGCCATAAGAAAACAAAACGACCCTAAAATATTTTGAAACAATATAACTATTAATAAAATTGTTACTTTATTTGTCATCAAGCAACCAATTACTCCATAGGAATTTTAATGAGATCACATTAACTTGTATTTCAAATATATTGTCATTATTAAGAATGACGCGCACATGTGACGACGCATTTTAAAGAGAGTTTAAACGCAAGATTTAAAATAACTAGTGGTCGCTCTTTGCAAACAAAAATATAAGATACATTGAATCGAAATGTAGGAAAAATTAAGATTAGCTGGACGATGCCACTGAGTTTCTTGCCGGTTCTTCTCGGTAGAATCTACATTCCGAACCGGCGGTAGCTTTACTTTAAATATGTAGTTTGTTAAATGACGATTCAAAAGTGCTTGTAAAAGCCTACTTTAATAAAGTATATTTTGATTTGATTGGACTTGACTATCATTTATCATCATTACAATAAGAAAAAAACAAATGTCAAAAATGTGTCATTTGTTTTTTTAACTTTAAGATGACGTGTGTTTGGTAGTAGGAATGTAAACTATTGAGTTCATTTTAAATATGTATCTGCGTATGTCAAGCGTATGAAAGTGTGTGTAATATTGTATTTTATTAATTTATTGTATTTGTAATGGATCTTATTATATTAATACAACGTCAATAAATAAAAACAGACGAATATTGTTTTAGCGTATTAATTTTTTTATTTTCGTTGATCCTTCCTCTTTTTTAGGCCAGCAAAACGGACGGGTAACAGCTGGAATTATATAAAAATATGAGCTTTTTGCACTCATTCTCCATATAAACTTTAACTGTTCCAAATTTCATATACCTGCGTCCCTGTAATTTTCATATGAAAGGGGAACAGTTTTCGCTGCACGTATTAATATAAAGATTACACTGAACTTTTATTTCGATTTGTACAACAAATATTTTAAAAGATAGAGACGTCAATAATGAGAGTAGGCCATTATTTATACGTGAAAAATAAAAAGAGAACGTCTCTAAAAATACGCGCTCGATGTATCGGGACACATTTTTAGCCGCTCGGCCAGATATGATTTAATGGAACGGCAAGTTCGTTAACATTAATAAATTCATAGACGTTACTATTATTTTTTTAATTATTATTTTCTCACTTACTTTGATTTTTAAACTTTTGATAACTTCAACATATTACGTGAAATAAACCAAGTTGGTGTGATTAGAATATACGAATCTTAACCGAAGGTTATAGATTCCAACTTCCAATGTAGGGTAAGCTAAACTATACTTTCATGTACTTAAAATTTATTTTGTCCTAAGTGTTGAAGGTAAACATCGTAAATAAGCATGTTTGGGTTGCATGAAAATCTAGCACATTGGAGCGGAGTAGTGTTGTATCAGGGGACGAGATCACGTTTACCCCCTGAGGAGAGCTCCAACGAGCGACGAGTGGAGCTGAGCACGGAGTGGCAGCGGTTGCGTTATATTGACAATCTCCCGCAGTCCTTCTGATTCATGCCGAGGATGGTCCTCGCAGTGAAATTAGTGGGAAGGAATCCCACATACTACGGTTCAAGGGATCCAGGTACTTTTTGAAGGATTCCACTGGTAAAAAAATGGAATGATATCCCTCCCTGGAATAAGCTCCCTCCTAACCTCATCCTCAAATAAAATAATAAAAATTAAACGTAATCTTTAGCCCAGCATTAAGACACTGGTTCACTAGACGAGTACGAAGAATCTCACTATAAGAGTGAAATATAAAAATTCCATGTTTGATTTACATATCGTAGCTATATTATTATGTTTTAACCAAAGAAAAAAAATTGGTGAATCGCAGGCAAAATATTTCAGCACCGCAAATTAGTAAGTTTTGAAACAATTAATGCTTGTAACCACAAAATTGTATATTATTTATTCGCGTCACTTGTGTCCATAAATTAAAACTTATAATTGCAACAAAATAATTTAATTTACAAAACGTTGCGATCGTATTTCGCAACAAATTCAATTTGCGAGTTAAAAGTGACAAAAAGTAACTTAGTAGAAGCCGTAACTCCTTTTCGACATACGCTTTTAACTTTACTTCGGCACTTCGTTAGTCATGTTTATATTTATTTAGCGTGATAAGTTAGCCCGGTGACTGAGAGGGAAGCAGGATGTGTTCCTCGAGCGACTTACGGAATTCATTTACGATTTCCTCAGTTAATACATCTAAGTTACATTATTAATAAATAAATCAAAATAATAAAATAAATATTGGACAACATCACATACATTACTCTGATCCCAATGTAAGTAGCTAAAGCACTTGTGTTATGGAAAAACAGAAGTAACGCCGGTACCACATACACCCAGACCCAAGACAATATAGAAAACTAATGAACTTCTACATCGACTCGGCCGAGAATCGAACCCGGGTCCTCGGAGTGGCGTACCCATGTAAACCGGTGTACACACTACTCGACCATGGAGGTCGTCAGGAAAAATTAATAATACTTCATTGGAAAGATCAGCTAAAATGCTGCCGCAAATACGTGGACAGATCCAACTACTACTGTAAATCATCATCATATTAGCCGTAAGACGTCCACTGCTGAACATAGGCCTCTCCCAATGACTTCCACCTTGACCACCTTGACCGGTGAGTAACGGCTTGCATCCAGCGATAACCCGCGGATTAGACCAGATCGTCCGTCCATCTCGCGAGGGGACGCCCTACGCTGCGCTTGCACGTACCGGACGTGGTCTCCATTCGAGAACTTTTTTGCTCCATCGGCCATCAGTCCTTCGTGCAATGTGCCCTGCCCATTGCCACTTCAGCTCGCTGACTCGCTTCGCTACGCGGTTACCTTTGTTCGTCTAAGGATCTCCTCGTTTCTGATTTGATCACGTACATGGTAAATGCAAAAATAATAAAGTGTAATATGATAATCAAAGTGTTCTTTTTTTAAACTAACTTGGCATTTTATAATCTTACCCAATAATCAACGGTTAAAACTCTAGTGTCGTAGTCACTGATTCGTATGGGCTTATATTTATTGAACACAAGTATAAACGAAACATAATCATTTGTACCTAATGACAATTTAATGGTTACATTTATGTGATACTTTAGGTTGTAGTATCGAAAGTTAATCGTTATATTAATGACTTGTGAATAATTCACATCCAGTTAAACACCATCATGTTTATATGAAGAATATAACAATTTTGAAACTATATACGTATTTTAATGGCTTTGTTCACCTTGATGTATTCCTCGTTACCTTAAAACATTATGAAAGGGTAGTTAGGTTTGTGTATACTTTATTTAACGACGATCAACTTATTCTTCTTGACTAAATCAGCAAAAAATTAGAAGAGTAAGGCACGTCGTCACATCTATAGGAGTAACAAAGACGTCAATAAAATATGACGTCATACAGAATTTAGTACAAAATAGTTTGTTACGAATAGACTTTGGAATGAATCAGCTTTTTTAGGGTAACATTCTATTGTCGACAACATTTTGACATTATATGATAGATTGCGGTCAAGAGCCAATACATTACATAAACGAACAATTTTTATACATAAGATTATTATGATGTCCTCATAATAGTTTTCATCCACGGCAATTACGCAATACATATTATTTACAGGTGCACTCTCGTAATCCGATGGTCTTATCCGACACGACCGGAAATATTTCGGCTTTACGTACCTTCCGAGGCAAGGAAGTGTAAATACTTCTAACATCCAGATTCTTCTCGGGAGAGTGAAAAACCCAATATCACCATATATAGCCACTAGCCACTAGAGTGGCAGTATTTTTTTTTAAATTATTTTTTGCTATATTTAGTATATTTTGCAGACTTATACTTGTAAGATTTCAACTTAATATTTCTAATAAAGTAGTATGAAACATGCTATTACAGACTATAACATTCCTTATATATATGGCAATAAGTTACTTTTTACCACCAAGACATTTTCCTACGACACCTTTCACCCCTCACAAGCTGGTGAAGCCACAGGCGGAGAGTAGTGTTTTATAAATATTCATTGCTTCTTAAAATTTGTCACGGGTTATTAAAGAAATATTCGTAATACAAACAAAGGACGCGACAACGCTTGAATCGTGAATAAAATTAAATTTGCAACTGGCAGATCGTAAAACAAAAACACGACCCGCTTCTCTTGTTTCAAAATATAATGGAGTATTTCAATATAAAAGAACTTAAATATGTTTTAAGGCTGCAACGAAATGACTGTGTAGGAATAAAATGTAAAAGATTGATTTTGTTTTAATGCAATGCGACAGCTTCTGAAATTAATAATAATAATATAATAACAAATTATTAATAATAAATCGGTCGCGATATCGTTCGAGTCATTATAGGATTTACTGTTGCTATTATTAACATTACATACATTACATTAGCAGCCTGTAAATTTCACTGCTGGGCTAAGGCCTCTTCTCCCTTGAGGAGAAGATTTGGACCATATTCCACCACGCTGCTCCAATATGGGTTGGTGGGATACACATGTGGCAAAAATTCATTGAAATTAGACACATTCAGTTTTCCTCACGATGTTTTCCTGCACCGCCGAGCACGAGATGAATTATATACACAAATTAAGCACATGACAATTCAATGGTGCCTGCCAGGATTTGAACCCAAAATCATCGGTTAAGATGTATGCGTTCTAACCACTGGGCCATCTCGGCTCATTATTAACATACAAAACAGTTATTACAGATTTCGTTGTATACGGTTATATTAAAAATTTGGGTTACAGTAATGTCTGGTTATGTATAAGATACGTGTATATATTATATACGCATCCACGTGAGAGTCTACTCCTTTTGTTATAAACGAATTAAAAAAAAAAACAGAAAAAGGGCGACTTATTCAATCCAGGTCCTTTCGATTGAATCTATATTCCGAAGCTGTAGTAGCTTATCTTTTATTTATAATAATCTGGTCTTTTTAATTCACGATTCAATAGTGTTGCCACTTTTTTTTTTATTTTACTCACAAAACCAAAAGTGATATCACTTTAGTCAAATCAAATTAAAATATTATTTATTTAAATAGACTTTTACATGCATTTTTGAATCGTCATTTAACAAACTACATATTTAAAGTAAAGCTATCCCCAGTTCGGAATGTAGATTCTACTGAGAAGAAGAAATTAGTATTTATTGACGTTTTAACTAAAAGTTGCATTATTTCACACTACTGGGAATTTGTATTCGCTTTTGTTACTTAACTGTAAGGTGTGCTTCATTTGTCTTTCGTTTTATGACCAACAAAACGAAATACAAACAAATCAAGGCTAGGAAAGGGTCTTTATAAATGTTATCATCTTAATTAAACAATTTCCATAAGCAAAAGGTGTTACTCATCACCAGGTGCTCTGATTTCATCTGCTCGTCTCTACTATCTATAGAATAAGCTAAAACATTAATTAACGTTGAAAGGGAAGTCTCTTGTAACCTGTTCAAGTTAGCCTGATCTTTTTGACAGGCGGGCTAGTTGAGAAACAGAAAATATAACAAATATAACAGACGATGGAATGCGTAATTCAAATTAGAATTCATTTTTTTTTACTAATTTTTCTAAAAAGATTAATACCTGCTAAAGAGACCCCAACCAAAAGGAAAACCGTTCGTAACAATAACTTAACAATGATCTTTAATAAGGATTTTTGTAATCGATATTTGTAGAAATTACTGCCTGTTATTCGCGTCCCTACCGTCCGACCGATGTAACATTGTACAAGCGCTATTATTTTCAGTGTTTCTATTCAAATTTTACTTTGAAGCAATAATATATAATAGAAAAAGTCTTGGAATTTTCGGATAACGCTTGAATCTCTAAGAACTTTTGTATTATATGTATTTTTTTTTAAATATTTTTACAATTTTTAAAATCATTAAATTAAGAAAATAATATGTTCGTCATTGTAAAGTTATGTTTATCAGAAAAATTTACATCTGTCAAAAAGATCAAGCTATTTTGTATAGGGTATAATGAATGGATTTGAATTGTCAAATTTCCTGAACTCATTATGTCATTTCGATAACCAATAAATATCAAACAAACGACGCGTAACGCATTACAGGCTATTTTAGCGGGCGAAAATGTAGTTGAAAGTAGCATGCATTAATTAACGCGATTAGTTCATTCGTGACCAAAGGGCTGTTTGACTAGCGACCTGTTTGATGGACATTTGCTTTGGTAATTAAAAGTACACACGCATGATCAGGCACCCTACACAGAACTGGTAGCTGCATGACGTACATATACTATGTTTGCAATTATAGAATGTGTATTGTTTGATTTTTTTTTAAATATTTCGCTGGTTCTCATTCCTATTGAACGTAACGAACAGTTTACTAGGTGGGTTTCTGTCGATAAATTTTCAGTAGCAGGCAATGATTAGGAGTCGACTTGACTTATATCTTCATACCTCACTGTACACAACGATTATGCACAGATAGACATACGATTATAAATAGAGCCGAGATGGCCCATTGGTCAGAACGCGTTCATCGTAACCGATGATTGCGGGTTCGAACACAGGCACCACTGAATTCTCAAAAGGTTTATTTGTGTTTATGAAGGAAAAAATCATAAGAAACCTGCATGTGGCTTATTTCAACGAAATACTGTCACATGTGAATTCACTAACCCGCATTGGAGCAGCGTGGTGGAATATGCTTACCTTCTCCTCAAAGGGAGGCCTTAGCCCAGCAGTGGGAAATTTACAAACTGTTAGTTAATATTTCTATATGATTATTATAATCAATATAGTATATAGTGTAATCTATAATGTTTAAAATGGAGAGGAGGCCTTAGCCCAACAGTGGGTCATTTAAAGGCTGTTATTTTACTTACAAATCTAAACTATGAATGCGAAAGCAACTCTGTCTGATTGACTATCTGCTACGCTTTCACGGTCAAACCACTGAGCCGAACTTGAACCTTAAGGATAGGATAGGATAGATAACACCTGCCATTATACCAAAAAAGCTAAAAAATTTAAAATATATTATTATTAATACCATATTATGTAATTCGATTTAGTTCTATACAAACGAAAATCGTATTTCGAACACATTTATTTTATAACGTGTCAATTGTAATATAAAAAATATACTTAAATGTAATTATAAAATTATAAAGAGCAACCATAAAGGTCAGATAACCGAACAAGGATTCTTATATCGGACATCTCGAACAAAAGTACGCCTTTGAAAGTGGACTCTACGGAATTAGAGTATGATCGAGTGTACGCAAGGGACTGTATGGGTTTAATTAGTGCTAAGTTTCTTGTTGCTCGAGACCAGAGGATAAGGGTCGAAATCTAGACGATCAATGTTTGCCTTTGTTTGTAATGAAAATAATATTCCCGTATATATTATTACGCGACAAAATATAAAAGAATCGAGTGTGATCGCTGTCATATACTTGATGTGTACTCTCAGATTTTTCATTTATTTTAATCAACACACTCAATTTTTTAATTACTTTTGTGTGTGTTTGTGTGTAACGATATATATATAAAAATCAATTTTATTTTATTTTATTTTAATTGGGAAACAAACAGTACAATAAGTCTTAATATTAACAAATACAAATTAAATCACAAGCCAATCAAGTTTCCACTCATAAATAATATACATTATTAGAGCAACAAGAAAAAAAGGAGGATATTACACAATTACAATTTTATTTTAATTTAAAGGATAATTTATATAATTAATAAAATTAAACTAATCTAAGCTTGTCTATTAGATAAATTATGAAAACAATAAGCAATTATCAAGAATAATTATAAACATTAAATCAGTTATGTAAGATACAAAATTATAAATTAAATTATTAAACAAATAGAGGCAGCAATTTTAAATAATAAATAATATCAATGCTGATCATTTTTAATATATTTAATTACATATATATATTTATATATATCAAGCAATAAATCGACTCGATCGATTAAACAAGTTATTCATTTGTATGAAAATAACGACTTAAATTTTTTTAAAGCTTTATAATCTTAGTTAACGAAACCGTACTTTCCCAAAAGTCAAGTATTTTTTATTGTATATGGGTCATTTCAAAATCTTTTTAAACTAGTTTCATAATACGTCGACGTCACCATTAATTTTGGCTTAATTAGTACATTACTAATACTAATTGTGAGCAAAAAGGATTATATTAATTACACAAATAAAAAATACAAATAGCTATTAAGTCATTACAAATAAAATGATTCATTATTTAACTCCATTGCTCATTAGTTATGATCCAGTTTACATAACAAATCGATCATATTTTCAAGTCCATTAAGAAACGAGATCAGTTAATCAATATCGTTAGTACATTAAAATGATTCACACGTACCGGTTCACTTTGAACTTAGCGGTTATCTACGCAGGAACAGTCATAGCTTAGATAAATGAAACAGCTAGATCATTCTTCACTACAAACTTACAATGCTCTTTTTGTAGAAACACATACGTTTGGTTGTGTACATATTATTATGATGAAATCAGAACAAAGAAGGAAATTGTTGTTTTTAGTTTAAAATAAAATATAGAATTTAATAAAGTTGTCAGTATAGAATAGACGTTCAGTTGTTAGAACCTCATTGAACCATTGTTAGTGTCTCTAAGCTTCAAACCTTATGTTCCAAAAGAAATAAGGTCAACAGTAAATCAACATAGCTATAGATCTTCATTTATTAATATATCTGGCATTCCACTTAAACATATTAGCCTCAAATATTTTCTATAAGCAAAAACCAAAAAAAAAAAAAATTATAATTTTTAATTTCGAAAATATAATAAGATATTTGTATAAACGCACGAGAACAAAGGAAAAAGGGAGAGGTGCAGTAACTTCTTATCATTGAAATTAATATAATTAACAGAATACGGGCGGATAGTTCGTTAGTTTGATACTGTTTGTAATATAATAATTCCTTACATGTCATTCAACTAATATCATCGAGTTGAATCTAAAACTGAGTAAAGTCAGGAGAAGGATCAAATATTTTAAAGTTGCTTGTTGAAATGATAAGGCTCTTTGTAGGCTATATTTTTACTATAACATACTAAAGTAACAGACCAGAATAATTAAGTAACTTCTAATTATTTTCTATCAGAACAGATAACTCAATTGATTTATTAGACGTCCCCCACAATAGATACGGTTATTTACGATGTTTGTATGATAAGCGGTCCGAATTGTACGTTTATATTTGTTGATTAAGGAATTCAGAAGTCATTTTAATAATAATATATATAAGAATTAGTAGTTTGGTTTTATTGCTAAATTTTGTATTTTTAAATTTGGAATAGTATCGAAATAAAATGAAAAAAATCATGACTGTTAAATATTGACATAAATACTAGCGATATTGTTACGTTGTTTACTTGCAATTCCGTTTATCCGGAAAATTGTTTTTTTTTTTTGGATTTTCATGGTCAGCTGGTGGTTGAGCTAACTATGAACTTAATTTAATCTTGTAATTGACAATTTGAAACAAAAGGAAACAGCTCGTTCCCTTATGAAGACGGACATGTTAATTTAATTTGATTAATACAATTTAGATGTATTTTTCTTCTTCTGAAGGAAAAGTACAACAGAATATAATGAAAATAAATGAATAAATATGAATACTTAATATATCATTTGTATAAAAAACAGATACAGAAAAGATTTTTAGTAAAAAAATATATATGGAATTTATTTATTTTTGAAATTCACTTGGTGGTATGGCTTTGTGCAAGCCCGTCGGGTAATACTACCGTCCATATAGTATCGTCAAACGGCAATAATCAGTACTGTTGTGTTCCGGCTCGAAAAGAGCCAGTGTAACTACAGACACAAGGGACGTAATATTTTAGTTCTCAAGGTTGTTGGCGCGTTGGCGATGTAAGGAATGGTTAATATTTCTTACAGTGATGACCTCTTACCATCAGGCAACCCATAAGCTCATTCACTTAACTTTGCCGTAAAAGTAAACAATGATCTTACACCCTTATCGTATTAAACCACTGTCCTATTATCGTGCAAGCAATTCTTGGGTATACTCGTAGTAGTATAATCTCTTTAAGTTTGTAATATCTTAATAGCTCTAGTTTACACGAAGAGCCGTCTTGAGAGCACTATTCTTCATTAGCAAATGGATCCCTTGATAATTTATTCTTTAGGTCACTTTGGTGCAATTTCACTTAATTTAATCGTAACATTGCATTTTCTACTTGAAACTTTATTAAGATTATTTTTTTTATGGTGCTTAAACAAAGTATATAAAATGTCACGTTGGATTTATTTTTCTCATAAGACGGCTTACGAAGTTAAATGGTGCTAATAAGAATTAGTCGTAGGTTGGTCACGCGCGCCCGTAGTACTACCCTTCCCTATGAGATGGCAGCACTTGTATGTATGTTATATTGAAGTGGTTTTTTGTTTTGCTTAAATTATCTTTATATTATTTTGTAACTATGAAAAGTATTGATTGTATGAAATAATTAATATTTGATTTATCAATACATACAAAATAGAAATTAAAATATACCTTATTCGAGTAGGCTCTTACAAGCACATTTAAATCGTCGTGTTACTTTATAGGTAATTTTAATTTTAATAT
This sequence comes from Vanessa atalanta, assembly GCF_905147765.1. Taxonomy (NCBI): domain Eukaryota; kingdom Metazoa; phylum Arthropoda; class Insecta; order Lepidoptera; family Nymphalidae; genus Vanessa; species Vanessa atalanta. The sequence goes on along the minus strand of NC_061880.1, from coordinate 10,268,441 downwards.
AAAGCTTCCACTGATTCAAAACGTTGATTGTACTGAGAAAACACTGAAAAAAATCTGGGTTGCTCATTTTCAACAATCAAAAATATTATGTTCAGGTAATGTCATGTCTAGGCCAGTTTATACTAATATCATAAATGCGAAAGTAACTTTGTCCGTTACTCCGTTTCTTTCAGGACTCGACCACTGAACCGATTTTGATGAAATTTGATGCAAAGCAAGCTTTAATCACATTATGGAAATATGGAATTAAAGAACTTAAAAAAAAAAAACATTTTTATAACATATTTTTCTAAATATTACAATGAAGCCTAGAAGAACATAATTCTAGGTTATTTATTATAACAATTATTTATAATAAGTAATTATAATACGTTTTTATATGTCCGCACAACCAACTCGCAAGGGTTTAGAGAACAGCGGCAGACAGGGGTCATGAAGGCTGCGGAGAACGTCATGCTGTTTGCCGTCACGGCATACGAATCTTACCCCCAAGGCGCCAAGAGATGTTCCGCATCAAAAGATGATATTTTATCCATGTAACTGCTTATTAGATCATAAAATATCGTGCAGAAATAATGCACGGATACCCTTCGTCTTATAAGTATACGAAAAGGAAATCACGGAATCCACGGACGGAGCTCGTAAACAATACAATTAATTTAAATCCACTCATATTTACAACAAAGTTAACCAAAATCGGCCCACCCACCGGAACAAAGCGTACAAGCGAGTTTCGTTGCCTGTAATTATTTCTACAGTTCCCATAACCCGTCATGCTAACAAGCGCCATGTATTTTATTACGACACAGAAAAGGTAAGTCTGTTTCTGTTAACAAAGTAATTGTGATTTTGTTTGCTAAATTTTTTATAGATACATATTGGTTATTTAAAAATAAAAAGCAAGAATAATCCCGCTGATTTTATTCCGTGGGTATTTTATTTTCCAAATAGTGTTAATTTGACAATTAATAAGTAATTCTACTGATTCGTATATGAATACAGAAATTGATTTGATTCAAACAAAGATTAAGTGCACGGGCATTGCAATATAAATCAGACTTTAGATACTACATTATGTTCATAAGAATTAACTTACATTAACACTAATAGACTTACTAGGTATAAGTATTTGAAACGGGATATTTAACATGTTTTTATTTTTATTTGGTGAAGCTCGATATTTCGACATTATCTACGAATGTCTTGTTCACGAGACATTCGTTGATAATGTTTCAAATACTTATAGTAATAAAAATAACCATGTTAATTTAAAATCTCTTATAGACTTATACTAAACTATCTGAACCTGCGACTTTATCCGCGCCAAATTTATAAAGATCTACAGCACCCAAACCGTCGCCCCCATTTTTCCTCTCGATGTGTGAATTAATAAAAGTATCCTGTTCTTCCCTGGGACTCAAACTACCTACACCAAATTTCAATTAAATTGATTCAATGGTTTAAGTGTGGAGAAGTAACAGACATAGTTACTTTCACATTTATAATATTTGTATGAATGTTAAAACAAACAGTGTAAAAATCAACTAAAAATGTATATTCTAAGAAGTTCTAGAGTGGAGACCGTGAAGCGGCAAGCGTAGTGAAGGACGTATATTACGAATTGAATGAATTAATTGTTACATTAAAAAGTAATAACAAAAACCGGTCCCAAATCGAGAACTATACACTGAAAAACAAATTTATAATCTTATTTTTTGAAGTCGCCTAAGATAGATAGTTTAGTAAATACAATTACTTGACTCTAAATATATAAGATAGAAAAGTCCCAAGCCGACCTACATTATACTACAACTTCCGATAGACATTCCTTAGGTAAAATATATAGGTACCTATAGTTCAGATAAACTGTAGGTGATAATTTTATAGTTTTAAGCACACTTTAAATAATCATTTATCACGGAAAATTCTGCGAAATCCGAAACAGGATCAATATAAATTAATACCACGGCTCACCACAAAAAAGGCTTAGACAAACACAATGCCCACTGGCTTAACCCGTACTGATTCCCATCGATTCGGCGGTTTATTCCACTTAAGACTAATTACAATAAATTATTATTGTAATTTACTTGACAGACGAGATGGCCCAGTGGTTAGAACGCGTGCATCTTAACCGATGATTTCGGGTTCAAACCCAGGCAGGCACCACTGAAATTTCATGTGCTTAATTTGTGTTTATAATTCATCTCGTGCTCGGCGGTGAAGGAAAACATCGTGAGGAAACCTGCATGTGTCTAATTTCAACGAAATTCTGCCACATGTGTATTCCGCCAACCCGCATTGGAGCAGCGTGGTGGAATATGCTCCAAACCTTCTCCTCTAAGGAGAGGAGGCCTTTATCCCAGCAGTGGGACATTTACAGGCTGCTAATGCTAATGCTAAACTTGACAGACTTGTTCACAGAACATTTTTCAGAACAGATTGATTATAAATAATATCCTACAATATGATTATAATAAATAATTTTAATATAATATTTATAATACATAATTCATTAGTTATTGCAATATTTATTCATCGAAAAGTATCAACGTAATTAAAGCTATTCTGTGAGAAGAAACTCAAAACTCACCGCGAAACACGAGCGTGAAATATTAAAATGTGATATGCGACATTGAAAAAAATAAATTATAACTATAAAATTTATAGGATACACTTTTCAAAATGACGTATCACCGTAAGTCAACTTTACACGAGTGAGATTCGAAGTGAACTGTTGCAGAATAATATGAAAGTTTTAGTTTTGTCTGATGCTTGTTACAATTGACTGAAATACTCGAATTACGTGTGACAATTTCCTGAAGCCGGCTAAAAAATATTTTATAAAATAAATAAGATTATATTTGTGTCTTTTATTTTTTGGGAACAAATCGGAACAATATGTTGTGGTTATTGAATTAGTAATCGCCGTGACTAACAAGCCGTGATGAACACATTCTTGCGGTCGCCGTATCGCGACATCGATATATCTTTGTGAATCAAGATACCGCCGCGAAACGACTATTCATTCATAGTCACACCTACTTTATACTTTCCAATAGGGAACGATTCTGTTGCAAATCAAGAATAGAAGACAATTATGTCGTAACGTAAACTTATTCCAATTTTAAAACTGACTGACTGACATACTGCAACGTCGTCAACTGCGAAGCATTAAATTTTGCATGTTTGGCTTATAGATTTGCGTATAGTAAGTCAGAAAGAAAAATATTCCTCCTCAAATCTACCAAATTGAAGATAATTTTACATATAATGAAAAACATAAAACGGTGCTTAGTGTACCAAAGAGTAAACAGGATCAAAGAATTGTTAAAAATCCAACTTTTGATATTTAAATCCTTTAATAACAAGTATAGTAAAATTAAAAATATTCAACTAGACTATTTGTAATATTTATAACATAATAACATTGATAAATTATCTTCTTGTACAAACAATGACATACAACGCCACAATTCAAGCTAGCACTAGCGTTAAAATTGGGTGGTATTTTGATATGACTCATTGACAAAACCAACGTGTCGAGATTTATGACTTGTGGTCAGATTAGGTCCCATTCATATCATCATTTGAGTCATGTAATTCGCGAAGTATTTCATTGAAACGTATATCCTGATCACTATCAACTTAAGTGGTTCACTTTATACTTAAGTAGGATTATGTTCTTTTTATACTGGTTATATTTTATGTACTAGATACTTGAATTTATCTAATATTATAACGGATTTATATTTGTGTTTTTCACCGTCTAGTAATTGATCTTATTCACCTATACCAACTGAAGCTGTATAGGGTCCAAACTACAATTTATATCATGAATGCTCTGCAACTATTAGATCTAAGATGTCATTGCCCTTGTCCCTGTAATCACACTAGCTCACTACTACTTAAGCAAGAACACAGCAATGTAAAGAATCATTATTTGACGATATAAGTATTGGTGTGTGTGTATTTGCTGTATCGCTTTTCAATACCCTCTTAACTGTCACCATACAACACCACCAATTATGTCCATTTTGACAACATAATTCGTTAAAACTGAACCCTGTTTTCTTTGTTTTAAATGATTTCAACGTGTAAAAAATATTTGTATTGTATTTTTTAAAACATTTGGTTTCATAGTTATAACATATAATAGTAGGAAGAACGATAAACAACAAACGATTATATTTGAATATATATCAGTATCGGTTAAATTGACCAGCGGCATCGACATCTTAAGTGATTTTTGTGTCAAGCGCATCTTTTTGAAAGTGGTCATGACATGGTTCTTATGATTGGTAAACAACCCACCAGAAATTTGTATTCGTATCGTATTCAGAGGGGTGACCAGGAGTCATAGTGACCCAAATATATTTTCATACAGTGCACATACTGCATCGACCCCAAATAAATGCGATAAGCGAATGACGTAGAGCGAATTATACTTGATTGATGATCAAAGAATATCATATTACATTGAATAAATAATATATAAATGAGTCTTTGAGAAAAGAGGATTTTTAAGACTTATTTTTAATTGATTTCAAAAAGAGTCACAGAAGGAGGTTTTCGTTTCGGTTGTCTTTTTCATTTATTCATATATGAACCAATTTGGAAAAATATTTTTACCGTTCCGTAAGGTTTGTTGACCATCTGTCTGTTTTTCAGTCAAGACGCTTTTTCTAGGGACGCGTAAAGGTATAAAGTTAAAATGAATTACAAATACTGTGGTCTGTGGTCCCTTAGAGTTGTAAATAAATCAAACTTCTACGTCGCAATAAAAATATATAGCCGATTATATCGTATTTCATACATTCGCAAAAGGAATCAAAACATGTAGGGTACTTCCCGTTGAACTGGAACCATAAAATTTGGCAAGAACTAATGCCATGTAGAATAAGTATAGGAAAAAATGCAAAAACCGTGCAAATGCAAATGCTCTTAGTATTATTTAAGGTCAATTAATTTGGTGAAATTTTATATTATTAAACACTAAAAGTACTATTTAAGACTAGGCATTACTTAAAGTCACGAGGCTTCATAGCCAGAATATTTTAGGCGCAAGTCGCAAGTCTCGAGAAGTGTAGGCGTAAGCTCGACTTTACTACCTACAGCCTAAATTTAGAACATTCAAATGTATTAGACAAATTAAATCTCATATTTATAATACATTTTTATTCTATTATTTATTACCAAACATTTAATTTTATCGTAAATAGCTATAATTCATTTATTTTCAACGGTCAAAAGGTTTTTATTATTTCCTCTGTCCGTAGAACTTTTAAGTCATTAGTACCTTCTATATCCCGCACATCGTACACAGAATAAATTATAGTATATCTCTACCATATCTAGAATTTATATCTGATTAAAGTAAATGACCCTTCAAAAAAGTCCCATAAAGAGTTTAATTTCGACAAAGCAGTAAAAAGCACTGTTTGTTGCCGATAAAGATATAATATTATATAGACATCATTAAGATATGCCTTATCAAAACTGTTTGTGTTAAAACGGAATATTTACAAAACAAGATAGTCAGAAAATTTGAGATAATACAACAGATTACTGTTAATACAACCAAATTTGGTACTAAACGAACATTACGTTGTAACTCATAGTGTCTCGTCTTAAACGCTTATCTTAAGTTATACGGCAGATTTATTGTCAAATTTGGTAAGTCTAACGGCTAAATTTGAGACTTAAATGTTTCTAAGCAGTGGCTTAAACATATATATGATACCTCTGCACTCTAGACTTTAAAAGTATAGAAAAGTATAAAAAAATAAAATTTCAATATTTAATCCATATTAAAGTACAATGTTATATTTATTATAATTTAATACAGTAAGAGGTTGATTATCCTTAAGATCGTTCCTTTTAAGATAAACTTTATTAAGCGTAGTCAATAAATTTACCCTGTGACTTTACTTTTGACTAAAGAAGTACTTTCAATCATTACTTTCGATGTTTATCTATCCATTATTTCCAACTGTGAATAATTATTTTATATCAATTGAATTATTACATCGCGCTAAGAATTAAGCGGAATGTTGTACAAGTGCTAATAAAATACAGTGATTCCGATGGACATGAATATTACTTGTCAATAAGGTTAGAAAACTACTGTCTGCAAATAGTAATGAGATACAATTTCTTGTTCGAGTGAAGCTGCCGCGACAAGAAAACGAATATCACGCTCATCATGTACCGTCTTACGTTATGTTGACATTTCACACCGCAACAACTTTACAAAAATGTTTTTTTTATACAAAGAATAAAAAACGATGCACAATTTTCGCATATTTTAATATAACTTTTATAAAATACATCTAATTTTATAAAGCAAAATACAAACTGATCTGATCCAGTAATTGAAAATATAATACATATTAAAATTTGACATAACGACTTCCATTAAAACGTCATATTAAATAACCGTCATCGTCGAAGTGAAACAAACTATCCAAAATATAAACTTTAATACACAAATAAGCGATGATGTTAGAATAAAACTTATTTGTAAAAGTCTAACAGATGTAAAAGAAGATTTCAAAATATTTGTTGTTTAATGAATACAAGACTTTACGTGTTAAGAATGATAAAGCTTGGATTCTAAGTGGGCGTTCAATACTGAGGTTCAATATTTGCAAGTGTTGACGCGTGGGTTGACACTTAGGAGCTATCATCACGGACAGGTTTGACGGGCTACTTCGAGCACCATTCAATTGCATGACTAGTGACATCGCTTGATACTAACAGTTGCACTTGAGTAATGTGCTAATAGTTTCTTGTTTATTTTTGTACTCGTCTTATTATGTCTATAGAATGATAAATTCACTTGATAACTTTGAAACTGATGATACGTCAAAACTGAGAACTGTTTTATTTGAAGTGATATTTTTTACATATTTCTAAATTTTGAAATCGATATATATTTTTAAATATACTTAGACGAATCATTATTGATACTTTTAAATTTTTAAGCAACTAAGGCGATTTTTCGTATCACGTACTCATGAAAAGCTAGGTTTTTAAAGCGTTTTCATCGCTTTAGCTCGATAAAATTCTATCCCGTTCAATTTCATCACAGCTTTACGTGTCATCAAAAAGGTGCTAAGAAAATTTTTAATATCCCCACAAATCGCTCATAAGATTCTTGGTGTAATGAAAATATCTCTGATACGTCAGGCCACACTATCAATCATAGTTTAGCGGAGGTTTATACCAATATCGAAATCTGCACATTCACGGTCTTTTTGTAAGGATCTTCAGATATCGGTTTGAAAAGGGATATGCCAATCAAAGTGTTCCGGTAGCTAATATGAGGGCTTCCTTACAAGTTGTTTGAGAACCATACAAAAGAACCTGATCTAAGATTAAATGGATCAAGAAGATTTCCTTTGATATTTTTGACAACTATAAGCACCTATTATTATAGCTTGCGAAAAAACTAATCATAATAATATATTATATTCTTAGATTTCAGATTTATAAACTTGCATTAAATCATAAACAATTAATTTGATTAACATAGGGTACATATAAGTACGAAAAGAACCAGCTCTTCTACAACTTCATTTCCAATTATGAATTTTGTACACAAGTGTACCTATTCTTACTTATCACATTTACATCACCTGTAACATTAATATTCAAATGTTACAATTTAAATATGATTACGAATCAAATATTGATACAACAGTTAGTCCTGTTGATAATAACACTGAAGTGTCAGTCTCGTGCCACAACATTCTTATTTGATTATTAAACTTTGAGGCGAACATCGTTTTAATCTTATATTTGAAACATAATAATGTTATATAGGGAACAAGTCTACACTTGACTGGCACAATGGTCTAGTGGCTAGCTCATAAGACAGCAGATTTAAAAGTCCTGGGTTCCAATACCAAGTTGGGTCAGAAATCAGTTTTTTGTTAAGAAATTATCAGAAGCAAAGAGTTATAAATTGGCAGTGTTATTACTACCATGCATTGGAAAGTACGTAAAGCCGATCACTATATCTGAACGTTTATGTTAGATTGACGTCTCAGCTGTTTGTTAAACAAATAAAAATATTTTGTAGGCAAGTTATTTACAGGTGAGACAAATCTCATTAGATCGTAAATACGTAACCAATTATCGCGACTATCAGTTGAACGGCTTAAAAGTTAACGTGTTCCAGATAGTTGTAAATGACTGCAGTATGAATTTTATCAAAGCTCACTTTAGTAAAAAAACATATTTTTTTGTAAAACATAAGCCCATTATTTTGTCTTCATAAGTACGATACGGTTGTTTTTAATACGATATCATTTCTTATTAGTGTATTTGAAGTATACTATCGAATATAATATTATTAATATTAACAAATTTGAATTGTATTTTGAAACCAAACATTTTATAATTTCCGATACTCATTAATTTTCTGGTTCTGCTCAAAATGTAATCAGAAAACCCTTAAGGCGAACGAATTGTATGCAATATGACTAATTATACACTTCAAAAATGAATTATAAAAAGTCTTATACAATTAGGGCGCAAGCATTTGTTACCATGGAACACCCCAAACATAGAATAATCTATTGGGGGAATAGAATATTTCTTTGTCTGCGGTAGTCTTACAATTTTATAACAACGGTCAATTTATTGTAATTTCAACCGTATTGCGATATAAATAAGACCTATCTAAGATGTATCGAATATCTATGTAAATATTCGTCGTGGGGATGACATCAGACGCGATGCTTTAATTTTCTTTTAATCCCAAACGCCTTGATCTAATCATCAGAGGGAATCCGTAACGAATTAAACGGATTGCATTGGAGTCGCAAATGAGGCTATTTTATTTTTCTCGAGAGATGTCTCAATGACAGGAGGGGACGCTTAATGAATTTTCGATTGTTTGTGTTCACGCCTAACTAGCTTATTATAATTGACATCTGATATTGACGTGCTTTCAATCTATACTTCTATACTAGTAAACTAATAATATTATATAGGCGAATGTAACTTGATATGTTAACGCTTTCACAGCTATAGCACTGAGACGAATTTGATGAAATTTGGAAGTTAAAAACGAGGATTTTTATACTTACACCCTTTACAAGTTAGACTGATCTTTTTGACTTATGCCAAAATTGTTATGTTTGATCGACATAACTTTGCAATGACGAACATATAATTTCTTAATTTAATTATTTTATTAAAATTAAAATATAAAATACATGACAGCCCTGAATTAATTAATAAATTAACTTATAAACATAATCGCTCGCGATGATGTAAGGATTCTAACGAATACAACATAAGGATAACATGGTTGACGTCATATTTGGGGTTTAAGGAGTGGGTAAGGATTTACCATCAGGTGGTCCATTGCTCATGTACCTTCCTTAAATAGAACATGAATTTGGTTTTATGTGAACAAAAGCCAAACAATCTATCGATTTTAGCCTCGAGTATTTTGTCGTCAAAGACTTTAAGACGTCGTTTTAAAACATTATGGAGCTGATATCGCTTGCTTTCAGATTGCAATTTTCATTTATAAGAATTTACCTTATAATTCCCTCTTCATCGCTCTTCAAGAATTATTCTGGTTGCATATCCAATTATATAATTCATATTTTATTCACATAATTAGATCGAATTTTCTTTAAAAAATTTGTTGGATATTTTCAAGTGAAGTTTATTTACATAAGAATTATCAACTGATATACAAATTATATATTACTATTACGTTTGTTACACTTTCACTATCTGTTTTCTTTAAAAACTACTTAATGGATTTTAATAAAACTTTATAATTATAATTTTTAATGTTTTGTTTCAATAATACCTGACAACAATCCCCTAATTGCGAACGACCGAATGGTGGCAAGAATACCAGAAGCATTGCTCTATTGAATCCGATTCTCTGGGCAAAAAATGAACCAGCCCACAAGTTGAGGCAATAAGGTAAGGTGTTATAAACAAAGGGAAGTAGACGAGCGTTAAGGCAATATGTATACAAAACTGATGTAATATCTAAAGGCATAACAGTGGTTTATCTTTATCAGATTTTTATTAAGAATATATATGATTTTGTCGAGTATTCATGGTATGGGTTATTCCCATCGCGTATGCAATGTCTCCATTTTGTTTCAAGCTTAAACCATTACCCTAAACTAGCATGTAACATCTGTTTACGTAACCGACGAAGTTGGTTTAATAAAATTGTTTTGAATGCATTTGCGTTGTTTAAATTAAACATTATTACAATATATTAAATTTAAATGATTATAGAAAGATATACAGAAAAACCTAAGATTGATTTCAGTATCTATGGAATTCATTAAATAAATTTAATCCACTAGTTCTTTATAAGATTTTAACATTTAAGAATATTTATATATAATACTTGAAGAGTAATCAAAAGTGTTTTCTTTTTAAATAAATGAATACAAATTTTAATTTTAAAAATGTTTTTACTAAAAACATATATACAAATGCAATTATTTTAATATTAAAAAGCTTGTGCGATTGCCGTCCCATCGAATTAGGATATGATTGTACCTGTGCGCACACACTTGAGTACAATATCTCCTGTGCTAGGCTGGGTTGGAATGTCACTAACCTTGCTTAATTGGTGGTTACGGATACTATAATATATGCCATGAGGAAACCTCACTCGCCCTGTCCTCTGTAATTGCGGAGGAAAGTAACAAAACGTCCGTTTAGCACAGTGTCTAATCCCGCACCGATTTATCAGGCGAACGAAGGGTTGATTCGCGCGTATCCATTGAGAAAAAAATCGTTAAAAAATATTTAAAAATATATTCTGGATAAATAAGCTGAAGGCTGCTGTAGTATTGTGTTACTTAATATTCCAATGTAAATGAAAGAAAAACTTATGATAAAGCTCACGGAAAAAACGCTGTTAACAGCGACGTTAGAAGCTCCTTTGCATATTTATTTTTGTTGTGTAATATTATTTTGAAGTGATTTTTTTAAACAAGAAAAAAGTGCCGTGCCGTTATTCATGTAGGTTAACATATACATTTTTTAGTTTTTCTGGTAACAATTACTGAGACAAAAAAATAGCGTAAGTAACTCGAATTTTGTTTTATTAAACGCGTAACTAAACGGATCACCTAATTCAAAAGTCACAGTCAAAAGTCACGTACTCAAAGTTTATTTCTCATTTTCGTGTTTTTTAAATTATCGAGATCACTGGGTATAAGTAATATAACCATTTCTATTTCCAATTTAAATAACTGCTCCACGAGGCATGTAAATTAAACTTAATATTCTTTTTTTGGCACCAACTCTGGCCAGATAGCTTTCCAAAATTAGGGGTATAAAATAAGGGTTAGACTTATAGTAGGATACTTAATGTTAGATAAGCTAGCTGGTGTATCTATTCAGCCTAAATCTATATCCTGCTATATAGTAAAAGTTCCATATCAATATTTTGTAATTTTCTGAATTTATAAACTTATATTAGCAGCCTGTAAATTTCCCACTCAGTAGTGGGAAATTTCCTCCTCTTCCTTTGAGGAGAAATTTTTGAGCATATACCACCACGCTGCTCCAATGCGGGTTGGTGGAATACACATGTGACAGCATTTCGTTGAAATTAGACACATGCAGGTTTTCTCACGATGTTTTCCTTCACCGAAGAGCACGAGATGAATTATAAACACAAATTAAGCACATGAACCTGCTTGCTTTGAACCCGAAGTCATCGGTTAAAATGCACGCGTTCTAACCACTGGGCCATCTCGGTTATTTAACTTACCTTTACATAGTATAAAGAATAATTATTTAAAAAAAAAACATCAATATTTTAATTTTGCTCGTCATGCTGGTAAGGCACCAGGGATTGTATAAAGAGTTAGACCAAAAAAACATTGGTTAAATTCCAACCATACAAGTTAATGGTAATATATTCATAATATCATGATAATATTATCTCAAAAGATTTTTATAGTATTCGTGTTTACACTAGCTAACCGTTATTTGAACGGCCGTCAATCCGGAACGTGGTTTTGCATAAACATTTAAGCTTCGGTCACATCATGGCTAGTCAGATTAATTTATACCCAGAACCAATGTGATTGACATCGGCCGTATTGTTTAACTTGCCCGAACATGACAGTGTAATTTATAATCTTGCTTTGTATTATGAAAATATGAGAATAGTTTATTGTTTTGTGTGTGTGTGTGTGTGTGTTTCAATGATGTTATATGAACAAGGCTTGTTTCAACAGCTCTATTTAATTATTATGTTAAGTCTATTGTTTCAGTGTACGACGCCACCGTTGCTATTAAACTGTTATAAATTTATAATCTGTCTCTTTCCTGCAGATTTCGTTTCATAATTTTTATAATATATATTTGTTTTTATTTTGCATCTCCCTTCCTCTAATCTTTGCATAATACCGTTTGTGTCCAAAAATACTGTAATGTAAATCTAAGATTAATTGTCTGTTTTAAGTATCAATAGCGCAATGATTTCTGGGCTATACAGCGATGTAATAAGTCGCAAGTTCGATCCTGACCCCTTGGAGTATTGCCAATCCCACCCCTAATGCGAGCTCTAAGCTTGATTGGAGGGGTAAATAGGAATTATTAATAATTCCTTAAAACGGGGTTTTACTACCATTCTTTAAAAAGTATGTATTTTATGTGATTTTGTATGGTACTCAATAAAGGTTTCGTTTGTACGTCAATAATTAATAATGAAAGTGACAACACTTTTGACCTATTAACAAAATAACACGAACATTAATATCATGTTTCGCGCACTCTACCGGCCCTTTGTTTTACAATATGACCTTTTGTCATACATCAATCAAAGATATCATAATTTATAGAGATATTTTTTCTAAAAGAATATAAATCTTTATTTTAATATATGAAATATCTCGTCATAAGATATGGTGTATGTACATTTTGAACCATAATCCAATTCTACAAAGAAAACTTTAGAGAAATACTAAGACATGCTACGATTTCTTAACGCAGGCCCGTTTGGGTACCACCCACTCATCACATACTCTACCGCCTTACAGCGGTACCTAATTAGTGTTATTTTATTCCGGTTTGAACGTTGAGTGAGCTGGTGTAATTATAGGCACAAGTGACAAAATATCTAAGTTGATACCCAAGGTTGGTGACGCGTTAGTGATGTAAGGTTATAGTGAACATTTCTTACAACAAATGTTGGTGACCAATTACAAACAGGTGCCAAACTCATAACCTCCTTTTTAAATAGGTTAATGAACATTAATTAATTAATTGTGTAATACATGTAAGTAAATAATTCGGTAAATAAATTTTAATGAGAGACATTATATAAATAAATTTCACGTATTTTGTAATAGTAACATTTGCCACAGAATTATTTCATTCATAGTGACAGTAATCTTTGAGTCACGGATCAATAAACTTTAATATGTTAGCCCCAAAAGCGCATGCAAAATTCACAGCAGAATGCGCAGGGCAGCGATAGGCGGAATTTTGTTACCACAGACTTGACGTTTATAGATATTTGCGATTATAATATTAAAATTTATACCGCGGTCAAGGGAAATAGAAACGTTTTGAATCACGATCGATTCTGTAGTTTTGTATGCACGTGTAAGTTATATAATTTTAATATAGAATACTTTAGTATTGCCATGCTTGGATTAAATTAAATTTACATTTTCTGTGTATTATTGAATTTTCTAATACAGGTAGGTGGATGACCAAATGGGCCACCTGATGGTAAGTGGTCACCAACGAATATATACATTGGCACTGTAAGAAATATTAATCATTCGTTACATCGCCAATTCGCCATCAAACTTGGAAGCTAAGATGTCCCTTGAGGCTGCACAACACTACGCAACACAACAATAGTAAGCATTGTTGTTTGACAGTAATGTAATATTTAGTTTGTATCTGATGGTACCTACCCGGGTGGGCTTTCCCAAAGTCGTACATATTTTACGGACCGAAATAAAAGAGCTTCGTTTTGTTTTTTTTAATATATAGATTTAGTGAGTCAGTATAACAAAAACACAAGAGTTATAAATTCTTATATATTAGGCGTTAAAAAACTTAAGTAACTGACTTAAGGAATAAAATATCAATTTATTTATATGAATGAAAAAATTAATACATTTGCCTACCTGAAATTATATTGATGGAATGGAGTACCTATTTATTTTATTGACATTTCTTGGCTGTTTACTCTAGAATCCTTACCAATAACAAACACCACATATGACTATACACATAGAATTTAAATAAAAAAAATTATGACACAAATTTATTTTAATTTGTATATATATCGCGGCAATTATTTATAATTACATTTTGTATGTATATAATTAATCTAATTCCAAGTAAGATGAATGGCTGACTGAATGAAGTGACATTAATTAAATAATCTCACGAGTCGTCGACTAAATGCCTTGACGAAATGCCTGTGTCCATTTGAGGTTCTTCTGGGAAAACTATTTTCAGTGTTGCAGAAATCGCCTCATATTTCATGTCCTTTGAATATAAATACTTGTCTTAGTAAACTTCCTAGTAATATTAAGAACATTAAAAATAACGCCATGTTTATATTTTATGAAATAAATATTTTCAATTAATGTTTGTGATCGCGGAGACGATGATAAGAACATTTTCTTATTTTAAATTTTTAAAACTATATTGTAATGTAAAGCAATTTATGAGTATTTTGATGCCAGTGGTAAGGCTCTGTGGAGGCCTCTGGCTAGAATGGGTATCACTTACTAGTGACACATCATTATCATTTTAATTTATATGTGTTATACAAATTCTTTATTTAAAATGTCAATTCATATATATGAATACATTGCGTTAAATTGTATAAATTTTGTGATACTTACACGGAATGTCAAAAATCGAAACAGTGTTTCAAAAGCGCAATTATAGAAACAGTTTTCAACTTTACATGATTTTGTTATTCAGTATAAACGCTCAAATAAAAATTATATTCGCTATTTATTTACCGTTTATAAATTATTCTATATATTTTAAGAGATCGAGAACTATTATCGGGCAACACCTCCCACGCTTGAATCTAAGTATTCTGCTCCATTTATCATAATTCAAGAGTGATTAAGAAATCGTTTAGAAAACAATAAAATCCCACTTGATACGATTCAGAGACTATTAAAATAAAAAATATACCTAATATTTATAAAATATTTTTAAAATGCCAAGTATTTTGATAGGCGACATTTAAATTTAATTTTGTAAATGTAGGTATATAATTGATGTTAACAGTCGAAATTCAGAGTATAAAATAATAAATTCAAATAGATCGCAGTGCACTTTATTTATATTGAAGAAACAAAAGCGAATACAATTCAAGGATTAATATTTAAAGACGTATTAACGAAAAGACTTTCGGACTATCGGGAATTCGCTTTGGATTTTGCTGCTCCACTTAAAGTTCCGTGCGATCTTTTATTTTATAATCTAAGAGCTTAACAGTACCTTTTAATATTAGTAAGTCAAAACGTTTTATAATGAAGCCAAGAGCTTCGTTATAGAAGTATGGGTTAAAAATAACCAGGATTGTTCGGGAAAACAAAATTCTCTCACTTCAGGCGTCGCTGATAGACGTTCACGTCGCGGTGAGGATTTACAACAGCAATTAGTTATGTAGCCGACGCGACAAACGATCTGTCCTGACAAATGGTGGTCAGTCCTGGGCCCCGACAGCCCTCCGCCACAACAATGGACGGCGAATGTTTAGTCCATTCGATCGAATCACGAATTAGAATTTGGTTTATTACGTTTAGACCATAATCAACGAACAGATGTTTGCTTTCGTTACCCATAGCAACATGTAAAGTACCAGCCTATCAATGTTTGCACGTTAATATGTCAAAATGAGTTATAATACACGTTCTTATCAGTTTCCAAATGCACCAGAAGTCACAGTTGTTTCGTAAGCCAGCCAAATATTCTCTTACGTCACTACTTAAAAGGCTATTTATAATTTTGAAACGGAGATGGCTTAAACCCTGAATATTTATAACATAACAACTGAATACGCGGGACAATCAGCAGGTTAATTTATAACAAGGGGAAGTTCGTTTAAAATACGATATCAGAAGGTTTAATGTGAAAACATTCCGAATTTTAGTTAACGGCTTTTTTGGTAGTAGAAATAAATTATGATTTTTACATACATAAAAGATGGCTACAATGATTACAACAGCGAGGTGGTCGTGGTGTTACTACATTGAGCAATATCACCCTTAAAACTTTACTCGTTTGAATCCATACCCCAACTTATACTTGTACATCATTCTATCGCCTCGCATCCATACTCCATATTGCTGTGTTCCAATTATGAGATTGGATGATCCACTGTAAATACAGATACAAGGGATATAGATCCCATAGTCCGCGGCGTATTCACGGTGGAATTGTTTAAGCTTCTTGCAATGCCATTATTTATGAGGAGAATGGTGGTGAATGTAATTATACTTATGGAAAAATTGTATCATTAGAAATACCACAATGTATGATATAGTAACAATTTCAAATCCTAAAATTCAGATGTTATGTTTCCTGGCAATAAAATTAACATTAAAATAACACAATATTTATATCACTATTTATAACACGTCTGTGGATTAAAAATAATACATAAGCATATGTATACCTATATAACATATATAATACATTTATGTATTTTAGGTTATATTAGTAAAATAAGGAAGGACAATGTCGGGTGTAGTGCACTCCCAATTAATAATAATAAGACGTTCGACTAATTATATGTGTGTATATAATACATCATCCTTTATTGAAACTTAACAGTACTAACGGAATATTAAATCAATAACAGTATATGTATAATGAATACGTAACTATATCGTACATTAGTATTACAAGTCCGATTAGGCACTAAACTGCAGTGGCTGGCTGACACGTAGACCTAATCCGGGCTTACAGGCGGAACTGCACTAAACAGTCTCGAAATCCTCCACAATGCCTGTATTCGTGCCTTTGAAGCCTATGACAGGATCAAAAAGCATTACGTCATAAGGGCACTAGCATACAATGACCTGTATTTAATACTTAAGGATTTCATGCTTGGACTGTCTTCGAATTATTTGTTTGTTTCTGTTCCTTTTTATATTCGTTTTAGAAAACCGTATCGAAATTAATGTGTTTTTGTAAAAACAAACTAAATACAGTATAACTCTGTATTGCAGAGTATAACATAGTAAATTAATTTTAATTTATTTTCCATATTAGAAAATATTTTACTTTGAAATATAAATATAGGATAATATTAATAAAATACCAAAAAAAAAATCTAATACAAGCCAACTGAACATCTATTTTAGTACAGGCGTATGTGCGCAAAAACCGATAGTCTCTACATTCTGAGCTTTTTACGCGAGAGACAAGAGCAAGCGTTGAATTAAAGCTGTATTTTTGACGCACGGGAGTAGGTTATCAGTGAGTCAAGATAGAAGAAAAGTAACGAATAAGTTGGCTCAATCCGGGATCTTGCAATACAGTCGAACAATTTAACGACTAAATTTTAAATAGCTAGATCATCTGATAAAATAATACACATTAACGGTAAATACCAATTTTTTTTTTTTTTATAAATTCAAAAAAAGAAGATATTACTAAAGTTAGAAATGTACATAAATAAGATGTTTAATTCATGAAACATCGTAATTCACGTGACTCGAGCAATAAAGCAATCAGAGATCACGTGTTGACATCTTAAGTTGTATAAACGAGAGCCTGGTATAGAATTGATTCTAGTCGCTTTTTAAGTAGTCATTATATGCAAATGTGGAACCCTGATGACATATAGATGTACAGTGACTTTAATTTATAACTGAAAATCTTATTTACGAGTGAATTTAATATAAACAGTTTAACAGACATTAATGATATGAATTTTTACTTAGAATATTTGTATTTTAGGTCGACATTACATTTCAACGTGTTGTTTTCATGAAAATGAAAAATAAATGATTGAAACGCGTAACTATTAAATCTCTGTCGGTTCTTTTCAATGCAATCTAAATTCTCAAGTACATTTTGTTTTTTATAATAACAATCAAAATTCTTGTAAGATCGTCCTTGAATAAATAATATTTTGATTTTAATATCAGATAAGCCAGAATTAAGTTCAACCAAGGTCATAAGTTCAATTCCCTCTAAGGACCGAAGGTTTCTCGAAATTATTATTTATTTAGACGGGATGTAGTCATATTACCTATTTAAATATAAAAAACCTTACCTTCTATTCTAGGCAATATTAATCACTGTAAATAGATACGTAGATTACTTCAAATAAAATAAATACAAAATTCAATCTGTCAAAAATATATTCAACAAAATAACAAATATATCTCATACAATTTAGATTATTTGAAACTACAAATATTTTGCATATTCGCATTCAAACGGTTAGACAATATGTCACAAAGCCAGAAGTGGCGTAGTTTTGAAAGTTGCCGTCAGTGAGACACGCGGGGAGTTTACATGCCGCATCCAAGTTGCGATTCAGCAAATGTTTGCACGAAACTGTAACACGATACACCCTGACATTCCTTTCATATTTCAATTCCGTGCTTGATGTCATTAGCATATTTTTGTCCTCGAAATGTCAAATGAACTCTATATGCACCGGAATAGTTAAAATTTATACTTATATTGTATATATCTGTGTATTAATCGATGTTTCCAAATATTAATTTGTCGTTTTCTGTTACAGAATTAAAATGTATAAATACACATTCGTAATGTTATTCTTAACTAAACATAGAAGGTACAATTTGTGTGATTAAATCAACAGAAAAATATTCCAATAACGACACACTTACTAGATAATTGATATCCGAATTAAACTGTGTCTGACAATGAAGTTTGCAAAACATAATCAAATTAAGCGATAAATTTTCTGAATTTGTCAAACTCTTATCAAAACGTTCGATAGAAGTACGGGCAGACTAACTTTACGATTGTGATCGCCTTTCAAACATTAGCTTGGGGTAAATTTTGATTTAAAGCAGAATTGGGGATCGCTGAATTGCCCGGAAATATAAATTGAATTCTTATCTAGATTCTGATTAGAGAAATCCGGTTCCCACTCCAATAATATTTGCTATATAATAATTATGTTTGTCAATAATAACACCGATAACATTATGAATATGCATCATTTAAATAAAATCAATTTATGATAATAATTTTGTATCAGGTATTTTTATGCACCTCGAAATAAAATTTCATTTTACAAGCAAATTCCTTTATATTTTTAAAAGTTTAAACTCGAACGTCGTCAAATTAGGATCAAAGGCTTGCTGAGGCTTACGATGCATATGCGACGTCTCCTTCAACGTACAAGTTCCTTCTGAGTAAAAGAGTCAATATTAGCGAATATAAAAAGCAATTCACATGCCAGACGCGGCCCCAGGCTTTCATCCCAGCCCATTGAAACTTTTTATGCAGATTATGTAATGTTCTTTACGACATGAAATGGCGAAGTTCACTTAAGAGTAAATATTTATGCGTGCGAGCTAGTTCCGAGGGCTTAATAATATGATTTAAAGACGCCTCTCCTCTCTATTCATTTGATTTAATAAGTAAAACAGTCCATCTACATTCGTATAGAGATATATACGGATGTTAATCTTAAAATACATGCCTGATATATTTTTCAAAGTATTGACATGTTTTCGCAATAGTACGTTTTTAGGGTTCCGTACCTAAAGGGTAAAAACGGAACCCTATTACTCAGACTTCGCTGTTTGTCCGTCCGTCCTTCTGTCACCAGACTGTATCTCAAGTACCGCGCTAGTTAGACAGTTGACATTTTCAGAAATTATGTATTTCTGTTAGCACTATAACAACAAATACAAAAAACAAAATAAAATAAATATATAAGGGAGATCCCATACAACAAACGCGATTTTTTCGCCCTTTTTTGCTCGATATCAATAATGGCAACAGCCTACCTGCACTTGAAATATCCACAAAATACACAGTTCTATTTTTACTTTAATAATAAATAATAAAATTAAAATAAAATAAATATTTAAGTGAGGCTCCAATACAAATAATGTCATTTTTTGCCTAATTTTGCTAGATATCAATAAATAGCAACAGGTAGGCACTTAAAATATTAACAACATACTTAATTGTATATTTACTTTAAAAATAAAATAAAATAAATATATAAACAATAACAATAATGGTACGGAACCCTCCGTGCGCGAGTCCGACTCGCATTTGGTCGGATTTGAATTATTATTTACAATTCAGAATTTAAAATAGCTGTTGTTATTATTATTACTGATTTGTTGTTTATCTACGTCTGAATTTCATTGAAGAAAACTCATCATTCAAAATCATTATAAATATTCGTGTTATTTACCTATTATTTATATATTATTTGGGTGTCTGTTTCTGTAGCTGAGTAGAGTGCAAGGAGATACCAGACAGTTGGGAAGTTGGTCAAAACATTGCATATTATTATGAGCAGCAGCTTTGTGCAGTGTGACTGGGTGGGTACTCATAAGCTATTTTATAATAAAACACAAATGTCTTGCTGCGTTCTGGCTTACAATAATATGGGCAAACGTAATTAGAGGATATTAATATATCAATGCTAGGTTGGCTGCACGTTAGTGATGATAAGACGTCACAATGGGCAGCCAACCTTTGGAATTATGATGTTATGCGTCTTATGCCTACAGTTGCACTTCAAATCGAAACACAGCAATAATAGCTTGTTATTTGGCGGTATATCGGACGAGTGGGTGGTACATCACCAAACGGGTACAAAATCAGAGTAGTTTTGGACAATTTGTACAGTAAAAAACTTGAAGGACTTTATCAATTTGAGGACCTTTATCTTAAACATCTAAGAACTCAATTTAAACCTGTGAATACGCAGGTGTCCGGACATTAGATAACATCAAATATCTTGCCAAATTCGACAAGATCTCGTTGGATGCCATCCAATTTGGCTTGTTCGTCAAACGACCATATTAATAAACAGCGATTGCCTGCCATTAACTCAAGTATCAATAACCGTTAGCTTTAAAGTAAATTGCTATTAGTTTAGAAAATTAATACCTATTTACATATTAATCAAGGACGACTATATGAATTTTATGTACGTTAAAGCGAATACTAAAATCTTATAAACATATTAAAGTTTATAAAGTTAAATGTTTTTTCAAATATCGTTTAGTAAGCTATGTAAGAAGCGAATTATAATATGTTACGTCAGCTTTGTTCGGCGGTGGATGGAGTGAGCTGGTATGACTACAACCTTGAGTCGAAACATCTTGAAAATTTTGTCCTTAATATAAATGGCACTCATCAGATATTCTACCACCAAACTGCAATGGTTAGTATTGTTGTGTTCCGATTTGAAGGGTGAGTGGCTCAGTGTAACTACCGGTACAAGGACACAGGTAGCATATTGGTGGATTGATTGGTGAATATTTCTATTTATAGATGGCCCCTTTGCCGCCTACAAATATGATATTTTTTTTTTTCCATTTGTAAAGTCATACTTCCCGTTTAGTCCCATTTAAATACGAAGAGAAGAATTGAAGTCAGTTATTTGTTGAATATTAATATTATATACAAACATCGTAAAAGAATTGGCTTCAAAAAATTAATAGAACCTTTGTAACTTATAGTAACTAATCAGTACCAATAATAAAGAGATTTATTTCGGCGCGTCTCAAAAATTAATGTACTTATATTTAAAACCAATATAGTAACTGGCTTTTAAAGCATATACATATATATAAGATGCATACATAATCATGGTACATATATAGCTACTGGGTTTTTCTGTCAAGTTTCCGGCGGCTCATAGCGCGTAGTTTGGAAGTAAGCTGGATTAGCCGAAATGTCGTTCCTCTGGAATACATATACGAATAAACCTGTGTTTGCAAATATACTTGTGCAATATCATTTGTAATGCACAGTTGGCTATTATGGCTGGCTACGTGACCAAGATGGCAGGGAAAATATCAAAATCATGCTACAACATTTAAAGTTGTATGTCAATTGGAACATCTGTCATCTTTCCTAAATGCCGAATGTAACAAAATAAAAAATAGGTTTTTTTATATTCTATTGTGAAGCATACTTATAATTATATCTTTAAATATTTAATAGTGTTTTAATATATATAATATTTAGTTGTTATTGTTTAAATCTGTATTCTGTAATAGGAAAGATGCTTAATGAAATTTCGACCATAAAATAGCTCAACTTAAAAGATTAACCTTTGTTATATCCTTTGAACGAAACTTCAGAACGAAGGGCCCATAAATCCAGCACATTGACACAGCTTGGCAGCTAGAACACAAATTTTAGGCCTCCGTAGCGCTGTATTTCCAGCATTAAGTCGGTACTCACTGCCGTGATTTACATTGCGACACTTTGCACTACGCTTTATGGCAACTGCCGCCTACGTTACTGCAGGGAAGGAAATGCAAGAACATTAAGACCTGATAACACTTATTCTAGTGCTTTATGTTTATTTAAAATGCGTAGGTGATTGTAGAAAGTAATTATTTTTAATGACAGAGAAATTTGAAAAGAAATATTAACATACATATTAAATAGTAACTGTTATAAGAATTAATTTAGTATTAATAATAGTAAAATTTCACCTTTGTAGATACAAATGGGAATTTACATAATGGAGATGGTTAAATTAATTCATTTCATTGTAGCTCAGATGGAATTTTTCTTTATCCTATTAATTTATACAAAGTGCTTACAAATAAATTTGTAAAACATGTACATTATTAGATAAGGCGCCTTATCCAAGGTTCGCTAAAGTTTCGCGTTTTCCAAATTCCGAAGTTGTTTTTATCAATATGGATTACGCCCTTCACTGCGTTTTGCCAATCAATGTTAAGCAACATAAGTAACACACTAATACAATATTTAATAATTACCTTTGTGAGTGTGTATTTTTTAATTGCATAATGTCTATCATTTGTATATACTTTTTCGTTAAAGAAATTCGTAAGTATATAACGCATAAAAAATTAATATTTGTATTTTCCAAAATTCACGCTTATTTTATAAGACATGTTCAAATGTTAAAAATATCAATTTTTATTCATGTTTTATTAAAATTAAAATAAAATAAGACAGAAAATAAAATCTATTATTGCCATATACAGTAGTAAAAAATAAATAAAGATAACTTAAAATTTCATATTAAATGTTGCATGGCAAAAGTACCCGAAACACATCTAGACTTAGCTACGAGCAGCAGCCGGTCTCATTATCTCGAACAATCCGCAAAACACCAAAAAGTTTACAATGTAATAACGCGATAAAACAATGCTTGTTTCCTAATAAAATAATAAGACTAAATCTTAAACAAAAGAGACAACCAGACAATCGAAATTTTCATGTGACAGATTAAAAAAATACTTTTGGCAAACGTTGCAGGCAAATGAGATTAAATAAAAAAAAAAAAAAAATTAAATACAAAAACATTTTAATTATCACAATATACAAAATACAGATAAATAAAATTAAGAGTCATTGTTAAAATTTATAACGAATAAGTGTACATAAAATACTCGTTCCAAAATCAAAAGCACACTTATAACTTCACATTCTATTTAATTGGCTTACGTTGTAACTTTATCGACTCACAATAGAGAAGTTCTGAAATGTATTCGTTAGATCTTTCAATAAACTGTCGCCAAAGTTTATTCGAAAATATGAGATAAATTTTAAAACAACGGCGTTGAAACAAAGACATAACTGTGAAACGAGTGTCTTGTTTGAAAGCGAGAAATGTCGCTATATATCTTCCAATAAAAGGAAAATAGACAAGAACACTCTCTACGAAGTACTTTTTATCTGCTCGAAATGCTATGGAACTTAATTTATTTTTAAATTGTAATATAATAAAAAAAAAACTTTATACCATATATTGAAATAAAACTAGTTTTTTAACGGATTTAATCGCGTATATTAATTATTTTATTTTAACATCCCGACGTTTCGAGCACTTTGCAGTGTTCGTGGTCACGGGCAGACTTAATTTAGTATTAATAATATAATATAATATATAATAATATAATATAATATCAGTCTGCCCGTGACCACGAACACTGCAAAGTGCTCGAAACGTCGGGATGTTAAAATAAAATAATTAATATACGCGATTAAATCCGTTAAAAAACTAGTTTTATTTCAATGTGTAATAATCGCGAAAATCTAAGACAACATTATTTATACCATATACATTTATACTACGATGATGCAACATTTAAAAATATATATTAAATAAAAACGAATATTTATAAAACAAAAAACATTAATATTTTTAACAAATCGTTTATCTTGAATACTATTGTAATTACTTAACATTCCGTAATGACTAAAATATAAATTCAAGAATAAATTAAAATTTATATTTAAATAAAAGTCTAGTATAATTAATTCAAATGACACTCGTCGCTACTATCCAAATGGTCCTTGAGTACTCCTTTTAAAGTCAAGTATTCGTTTGAAAGCGAGGAAACGGAACATAAGTTAGCGTTAGAGTACTTTAGAAACGATAATTACTCGATTTATAATCTGTTACTTAGCTTTGCCTATTCTTAGATGTTCACGATGACATATTTTAACGTCTTTTTGAGTTATACTCCATTACCAACGCTTACGAAACTAAAAATAAATTGGTTATAATTTTTTTTTTACAGATATATCTATGCAAGGTATTAATTAATTATTCCGACGTACATAATTAAATTAAATCAATTGTAGTTAGGCATAATTATTAAACTTATTAAAGTAATAATTGTAAGTCACTACGGGTTTTTTTAGTGTGCGAAATTATATTTTAAATATATTAATTTAAATTGTAAAGAATAACGGGTTTTTTGTTTGACAATTTGAGTTGAAAAAACTACTTAATAATTTATTCCCTTCACATTTTTTTAGTAGATACGTAACGACATCTATCGGGTATAGATATAACTAAAAAAGTTTAAAACTGTAGTCACAGATGGCGGTAAGAGTACATGCGCACAATCTTACCTATCTTTTTTTGAACCAGACAACTAGAATATTTAAAAACGATATTTTAATAAAAAGATTCAAATATGTTTTAAAACTCGCCACCTTTTTATAAAGATAAACTTAATTTATAATCCATTGGATAATACGAAATATTCTCACTGACTGACGACCTCAACGACATGTAAGAATGCCTTATTCGAATTCTCGGGGATACATGCTTTAGGCGACTTTTTCTTCAAATCTGAACATCTCAACAAAAACTTGTCCCGCCTTCATAAATATTAACGAATTCAATCGCATTATCAACAATCATGTTTTGCGGTGAATCGCCGACTTCTACACAACCAAAGAATGCAATAAGATTCGACACTAATTGATGAGTCCTAAATAAAAAGTTACTAGGGACAATGAGTTCATTATGTCGATCGTTTCGTTTAAAGAGTTCGATTTTGAACCATGAAGTCGAGGAAAACGTTTCAAGTTCACAAAACTAAATGAAGACGTTATGACAATCCCAGTGACTAGAACATTATTTAGCAATGTATTGTAATCAGACTAATATTTTAATTTTGAAAGTTAGGTCTGTCTGTTTGTTGTGTCGTGACTAAGCCTGTATCGATGTTTATAAAAATATCGTAACAAAGCTGAGGTCTCCCGAGACATGGATAATAACATAAACATATAGATTACAGGATTTTCGGAAAAAGCAAATTTGATGATTTGCGGGGTACGATAAGTTAAAAATGTTATACCTAATGTTGTAAGTGTCTTTGGTAAACGTTACTCAACAGACAATGTCTTTATTTTATGAATATTTTTTTGATGCACTTAGAATTTATAATTTTAATTTATAGGAACTGAACGTATAACATATCTAGCGTTAAGTCGTTAAGTGAAAGCGTAACAAACAATTGACTATAACTTTTTTAGCAAAAAAATTATCTTATTCGTGTAGATATCACAGTGCTTATCTAGTGATGAGTAGAAGCTACAATAGTAACATTCCTAGAAAGTCCTACAGCTCGAAATAGGCTATCTAAGAACAGAACTGCTATGGTAGTGACTCTTTACTATGCGTTTGAAGGATATTCGTTTCGGACTTTCTTTTGATAAATAGCAAAAGGATTTATCGCACTATTTCTGTAATCGCAAAGCTGACGGATTTTACAGGAAATTATTTTTTGAAAAAGTCGTTATTGGAAGGCAAATTGAAACCGATATTTGCGATTATAATCCTCTTATTCTGTTCTATTTCGACTGTGATCTAAAACTACAAATAAAGTAAAATGAAATTAATTAAAAAATATATATATTATATTTATTCTATGATTGCCAGCGTTAATGTTCTGAGAGATTTATTTTTTTGATGTATCATGCAATAATTTTTCTATTCCTAGTATTTGCTTTTTATCAAGTTCTGCTTAATAGCTACTGGATTGAAAATTAATTAATCTATCAATTTATTTAATTGCGCTAGTTAATATATTACATTAATTAAAGCATGTTCAACAAAAAGTATTTTACAAAATAATGTTAATGATTTTGTGACCAAGTATTTGCTTATATTTTTCGGATGTTTTTTTTTTGTTAATCCAATTGCTAATCAGCTAAACCTGATAAGATTTCTTTGAAAATATTTTAATTAATTTAATGGTTCTCATGACGAAGTTAAAAAAACCTGAATTTTCCTTTGATAAAACATAAACTGTTTATTATGTCATTAAAACTTTAGATAAAGTTTTAACCTGACTTATTTATTCAAAGGCACTAATTACATATTATCAATATTACAAGAAAACTTAAAGCCTAAATTATTGACAACTTTTATTTGCACGCACAGTAAAAATAAAAATAAAACATTAATTATTTAAATGACTTACATAATAACGCAAATAAATTATGGTGTTTATCATTATTGCGATTTAAAGCAGAGATAAAATCATAATTTAATATTGGTGTTGTGTTTTAATGATCGTATTTTTTCACACTTAAATTAAGCAAATTAACATTATTGGAATAAAATTATCTGAATCTGTACCAAAAATATAGGTGTTCCATAGGGATCAATTTTATGACCTATTTTACTTTTGGTAGATAAACTTCGTATCTTGATGATTTTGTAATATATATATATATTTCTATACAGATGATATATTATTCCTAGTTCAACAGAGGAAAGTCATTTATGAAGACATGGCTTAATCACTAATATTATATGGGTTTATGAAAAAGCAAGATTGTGTGTAATAAGTTAATGTGAGAAAAAATAATATTGTCTAAGATTTAACAATTGTTTGATTTATTAAACCAACAATCATATATTTAAATCTTTTATTTAACGTGAAATGTTTGTTTATCAGTTTTTTAAGGTAGAATCTTACTAGCTTAATTAGAGTCAATGGATCTGAAAATTTTTGTTGATGGTTCAGTTTCGATGTCAATATATTTTTATTATTTCATGATCTGATTCTATGCTCAGGACTGGCTCCAGACGAAGGAACTCTTCAACGGTTAACGTATACACCCAATAATGGAAACCCGTTCTAAAGTCTAACATAACTTAGATCGTATTCACTTCATTAAGTCCAAATCTCTATTATTATCGGCAAAATATAGTCACGGCTCTGATGTGCGTGTAATGTTGCATATAAATACAACAATTAATGCTTTCGACCACGTCTTTATCTGTTTAGGCTCAAATTCTTCGGTGCTGACTATATGGTGCATCGATAGCTAAACTAGTAAAAAAATATTTTTCAAACAAGTTTTAATGAAATTATTTAAAAGTGAATAAACTTGCAAGTAAAACAAGCCGATTATTTTGTTACCTTTTATAATTTTGTCTATCTAACTCTATCTGTATGTGTTTGTCTGTTATATTTTCACGACTAAGTCGCTGTACTAAATTTAATATAATGTTGTATGAAATAAGTTTAAACCCCAACGAAAATTTGATATAAAAGATTGTCACGAAAATAAATATTATACCTTGGAGCAAAATTCCATATATAAATAATGTATGAAAAAAAATTAAATTGCAAAGTTTCGCTGCAAGATTTTCAAGTCTTAAGCTTGATTTAAAAATATATATAATAGCTGACTTAAATAAATTGTATTTAGTTTTGAATATAAATGTCATTATATTATGAAATTAACTATGAGCGTAAGGGGATTGAGTTAACGTTCTCAAAATGAACAACAATCTTACTCTGGAATTAGCCCAGTGTTGCATGCATTTCTCTTGAAGTAGCCTGCGTTACACAACTAATTTTCATTCAAAGACACTATTTCAAGCTATTTCGACTTAGGAATCCTTGGACAAAGCTGTCCATAATGCAAGTCTTATTCACAAAGGTATAATGCAAGTGCGCTGCAAGACTGAGAGCTAATCCCAGTTAATTATACTCTAAGTAAAGGATTACCCTGAACTAACACTCATTTTACGGAGCAAAATTCATATTTTATAATTAGATTCATACATAGTTGACATGTATGTATATATTTTTAATTCATTTCACATGGCATGTACATTAATTTGTAAATTTTTATAGGTTATACGTAAATATATATGTACATTATAAATTTTAAACAACTTAAGTATTATCTAATTGACGCTGGTTTATCCTGCTACTAATACGATAGTACACTAGTGCCAAATATCTAAATTACATAGAAATATTCTTCATTTCTTTATAATTCGTTATGGACTTTACGGTTATGTTAAGCTTAAGCTTTTGTTTGGTGTAAAGGGCCAACAATAACTTTCATAGATCAGCCGTCCAGCTTATTGTACGTATAGTATATATTAATGCAATTTATCACATTATTCTGCATCGTGATTTGTCATAATTGTATACAATCCTAAACGTTGTTAAACAATTATATTATATATAAACGCAATAACACTCGTACAATAATGCAATAAACGCGATAAAACACGAACTTTAAAACCCGATATATTATAAAGCTATTTCATTTGAAAACAAAAACATTAATGAACGTACGAAGCAATAAAATTTATTGGAAAGAGCAACTGACACTCGATAATGGCGCTTATAAAAACTTGTACAGCCATTCGCATGGCAAACAGCTCGGAGCCACTATTATAAAATCGTAAAATCGTAACTTGTTGGTCTTTATGCAATTCAGCACAGTAAAATTATCCGTAATTTACTTCAATAACAATGTAAAGAAATAAATACATTATAATCCGGGCAAGAATGGATGATTACACGAGGTAGGTGGTTCGTTCTTCCCGATGACAAAATAAAAGATTATATTATCATGGAGTAAATATTTAAACTTCTTTTCAAATTGTTTCGTTTTTTGGGCACAACTTTGACTCTGAATTATTCCTTCACTGGTGTTCTTTAAATGCGGAAATGTATCATGCCATATGAAATTAATGTAAGTATTTTTATACTTGTATATTTTTATATGTATATTAGAAGATAGTAACTTCCATCCTTAACATTTATTATACTCACTTTTCAAACTTATTTATTATATTTAGGTAAATTATAAAATACCTGGGTGGTTACAACTAATAAATTATTCTACCGACAGTATTCTGCCTTGAAAGGTGAGTGGGCCAGTGTAATTATTTACATATCACAGATCCAATGGTTGGTGACGCAGTGTTTTATACTTCCTATTTTGCCAGTTTGTATAAATGCAAGTGACACATGCCATCAGCAAAGGAAAATCACTCATATATGTAAAATAAATTATAAACATACATAAATTTATTTATTAATATTTTTAAAGTTATATAATATAATTATATTCCATGGTATATTAAAACATATCTATAAAATATTTTTGATCTTAATTAATTTAAATTAACCCTAGCTATAACGATATTTACTTCATTAAAATTGCAGTTGCAGCGATCAATTGTGTTGTACTTACCTTCGTTTGTACCCAACAATTAAGAATTAACATATCTCGAAATGCTTTAACGGAGGCGGAATGTAATACGTCCCTTGACGGGTCGTGATTAGCCTGTCATAGGACTGTGGGGAGCTTGGCATTGTAATCAGGTTCGCTGTACGCTTTCTCGAATTGTGGCTACACTGCTTTAGTTCGTGGACTTTGTGGACGATGCGGTTTTCGATTTGGAAAATTGTTTCGATGCTATCTTCGCCATATAATACCTCTGTTTCATCGTGTATTCCTGGTACTGAATACAAAATGTTTGACTTTTTTTTTTATTTAAAACTTCATAGATAATGATTGAACGATTTTACCAGTATTTAAAGCTCAAAAGAGTTTTGACTTCCACGCAATTCTGTGTTGTAATTCTAATGAAAATTCAAGGATCAATCCCTTTTTTCTGTCATGGAAGTAAAGGCTTTTTTAAATACGAATGCACCGAGGACAGGAGAGCTCATTTAAATAACCACCTTATTTGAGAGGCTCTCACTTCGCTTTGGACGCGGATAGCTTTATGCATTCGTTGGTTTGTCGTATTTCTTTTTCTTTCGCTTTCACGATTCGCTGATGTCGTTTCGTTACTCGGAAAGCTTAATTTTGGTAACATGTTACTCACATCGATAAATGTTTTAATATGGACATTTTTTACACCTAAAACGAGTTTTTACTGTTGTAGGATGTATCGTGTAAGACATTAAGGTTAATTTTCATAATGTATTTATGTTCAAATTTATAAAATATAACCAATTAAAAACGACCTCACTGATATTTTTAATACAACATGTCCAACAAGTCTAGTCTTATTTCAACATCGTAAACAAAGATTGACAAACCGATATCAGAGACTCCAATGAATATTTACCATCTCCACTAGTTGGACATTTAATATCTGGAGTCTGGAACTTATCTTAACAATTTATAGATAGAAAATTATCTTATCTATGGTTTATCTATTTATCAATTATAAAGATTTGTGTAGGAGCGATAGGCTCATGCGATCCTGGTCCCATTTATTATAACCTAAATAACCGTTGCGTGTTAATATTTACTAAGAAATATTGCAAGATTCTATCATATGTTACATGCTCTGAAGTATTTCTAAGACGGAAATTGTTGAAGTTGTCCCTACTGCATGTGATTATACTGGGAAACTAGACCACACATGTTTGGCGGTAGTACCAAAATCAGCTTCTATAGAATCCAAATAGAATTGTAGTTTAAGAAAACCTCACCTCTTAAAATGGGGGGCACCAATAATTCAAAAAAGTTATAATGATAGTTGTTATACTGAATAATCCACATCTCCGTCTAATACGGACATCGATAGGAACATATCGAAACACTATTGGTATAGACGATCGTGTCACGATCATACCAGCACGTACGTGTATCACTCCAACCTGTTCGCACAGCGTCATTTGTAGTAGATGAAATGTAAATGTATATTCGTTATGTGGCGCCCCCGCCCGCTCTGTATTCATGAGAAAATGACCCAAGATTCAAGCGAACAGCGGATTTATTTGATATGGACATATTATGTAATGGTACATTGTAACATTAAGTACTAAATCTGCATATTAAAAACTTTCACATGTTTATGAAGTATGGAAAAAAAAACAAAAAATCGTATTTAAAATTTTGAGTCTTTCGTTCGCTTTTCATATCATAGGAGCATTATATCAGCCTACCTAGCCTAGCCTTTTCAGCTCGGACATCTTATTTTAATTATACAGGTTCCAATTGGATAATATATCTGATACAGTAGTCTAAGGTAGTATTGCTATTAATATAAGTTTTTTGTGCTTTGAAATATATATAAATTATAACAGATCAGAATAATACGCAGATTTAGTAAGTACCTAGTGAGTTATTTCTATTGTTAAAAGAAGGTAAAAAATCTTGTTAGTATCTCTGTAAAATATTTCAGCGATATCGCAAAACAAATAAAATATTTTAAAGATATTAAATTGCTTTAATTTTTAAGTAAACAAATAATTCAAACAATATTTTTTTTAAACTTAGACCACATTCATGGCAGAGGAACATGCGCGTATTATCTTCAAATGTGTCAACTGCTCGTTCACTATCCGCTAGCACTACCAGCGTCTGTAAGCAACGTATAGTTTTATTTTTATTTAACAATTTTTTTATTCTGTGTTCATGTATATATTAACACTAGAAAATGTACCAAGTTTTGCATTATTACATTTTATTTTAAACAAAACGATTTTGGAATTAACACACCTTGTTTGAATTAACAGCAGGACTGTTACAGTAATCCCACTTTTGGGCTAATGTTTTCTCCTTTTGAGAAAGAGGTGTGGAGATTATTCCAACACGATGTTGCAACATTGCAATACGCTGCTTACATTATACAGAAAATATAAATTACTAATTGTCGTCCGCGGCTTCGCTCGCGTTTTGGGGGGTTGGTTATCATGTGTTAGGCTATGTCCTTCCTTGATTAATTTCATCAAATTCGGTTCATTCGTTTGGTAGTGAAAGAATAAGAGACAGACAGACAGAGTTACTTTCACATTTATATTATTAGTAGTATAGACATAGATTTATTGAAATTATTTTATAATTAGTATTAATAAATTAATGTATGTTTATATTTTTAATAATCGATATTGCTGCGTTGTGAAATAAGCTGTTCGAGATGAGAGGAAGTCTGACTGGGATATTTACAGGAGGAAACGTAGCATACTCGTTAATTCGAATAGTGTATGCATTATTTGTAGTTTTCAAAATATATTTTTTTATAATTTTAATATAAAAAACTTTATCTAACATATAAGGGAACACACGAATAGTTTTGATCACATGATATATCATCAGTGTAAAGTACTCAGACAAAAACTTTTATAATAAATCTGATTGACGTTAAAAAACTTCAAACAAGAAACGACAGATGGAATATAAATATAAAAACTTTTTAATTCAGTCCGAAGTTATATTAAGATGAGGAGTACCTGTGGCCGCCGCTCGGCGTCATCCTGAGACCTAAATACTATCTATATATATTACACTCGTCAAGTAAAATCCAACAAGTCCAAACGATGGAGATATGTTAAGTAGATAAGGCGTTTCTAGGGCCAACTCACGGCCCTTGTGAGACCAGCTCTCCATATTATTGCATTTTCACTAAAGTTATAAATACATATATATATTTTTATCCACAGCTTAGTCGTTTGGTGAATACTCATATAACTATCAACTCCAAAATTTGGACAAATGGTTTCATTTACAGGGAATTGTGTAGCGATAACCCTCCCGTCACAATTCCTCCCATATTTTCTGGTTTGAAAGGTGAGTGAGCCAGTGCAGCTTCAAGAACAAGCCGTTATGTCTCTGGTTCTTGCTATTTTAGAACATCCAAAAGTTGTTGGTGCATTGAATGAGTAATGGATGATTAATATACTTACAATTCCAGATTCGATGTCGGCCGCTAGTGATCACTTATCATCAGGTGGTCCATTTTCCATTGTGCCTACCTACTTTAAATTAAAACGGTCGTTAAATAAAAACTTTTAAAAAGATCACTGTTTATTTTGAACGCGCATCACGCAAAAACCGCTGAATATTTTGGTATGAAATTTTGTACCATTAATTTCAGCGTGTTTCAGGAAAGTTTTTGAGTTAAACATTATCATATAGTATAATTCAACGTTGAACGTAGCCTCGGCAACGCGTGGTCAGGCTTCTAGTATACAAATATAATTAATGTCGTCATGACCGAATTCGGCGGCCAATCTCAAGGAAGATCAGCCAACTACGCAAGACATATTATAGTGTACGAGTGTGTGCACAAGCACAGGTGCCAGGTGAAACGACCGAAAAGAGTTCACGCGTAAGATCTTCCAGACTGCAGGCTGTTACTGTGAATATTGTGTCAGAAAAAACCCAATAACGCCTTATCGGACGACTTGAGGTTTGAATACAAACCCTCCGGATCTACGGCTTTATATCTAGCCACTCGACCAGCAAGGCATTAAATTTAAAATATAATCAGTGTATAGGCACGTGTTTTTTTCATCAATATTTGATGCGATGCATTCTCCTTAATAGAAATATAATAACGTTTACATATGAACACGTCATAAGTCGTCCAACCGCACATAGTTAAGGTAAAACAAAAGTAGCCCGAGGCTCAGTTCCCGACTCAAAATTTATGCGTTCCATACAACGAACCGATGCATCTCCTCTCCGTGTCACCCGGCCGGGGTCCAATTAAGTTCGACTCACGACCTCCAAGGCGGGCTGCGAAATTAGCGTATCATTCTACATTAAAATATAACTTACAAGAGACACTCATTTAAGTTACAAAAAATAAGTAAGTAATGAAAAATAAAAAAAAACGTTGTGATTTATATTTTATACTAATTAAACTTTTTGTTGAATACTTTAAATTCGGAGTGTTTTAAAAAAATTAAAACAGTAATTTATGAAGCTTAAGAAAATAATTAAAAACAAAATTTTATTTCAATATAGACAAATAAAATCTATGCCGTAAAATAAATTAACACCCAAGAGAATACAAAATTCAAAACTCAATTATTCTAAATCACCTTCGCACTGGATAAACTGAATTAAGCACGTCATGATAATAACAAAAATATATGTAATTAAGTTATCGATAAAATTTAAAACGTAAGTAATTTTAAAAGAAAAGAACTCGTCGTTTTAATGGCCTAGGTCAAACAAGAAGTTCGTGCAAGAGAAAGCGGAAAGCGGGTCGCGGCTAGATCTCTAGTATTAGATTGTCATGCATGTAACATGTCGGATGGGGATATTAATTGTGACAGTACATTTCACTAAAACAGCGTGTCAGTGATTATGATATTATTATAGTATAATCATTACACTGAGAATCACTGCTATGGTTCCGGTTTCTCATATGACTGTTTCGATTATCAGAACTGTCTGTCTTTTATTACGAAAATTATAAACAATATTACAACATCAATACTAAAAAAGGCCTTAATGTTATTAATTCTTATGTGAATATATATCTTTATACCTATAATATAACATAAAAATATGTTTAAAGGAACGATATAACTTGAATCTTAATTGAAGATCTCAAGCTTAACTATAATCATGAAGATTTCATATGTTTAATTTGTAAATATATATTATTATTTTTTTGTTTCTGGGGTCGGAAAACCTCGCGAGGAAACAAGCAAAATAGTAAAAGTAATGTAGAATAAAATTCACCTTCTCCTTGAGAGTAGAGAAGCCCCCTTATGACAAAAATAACAAATTATTTAGTTGTTATTTTTGTCACCCCTTATCATTACTAGCATTTTATCATATTAATGTACCTCTAAACATCGTAACTGTATTTGAAGAATTAGGAGCCGGCGTTAGGTTTTATGAAGACTTTGATATCCTGGTTCACAGTGTATTGCCGTTGTAATGACTGACTTACATGCATCATCAATATTTGTCTACAAAGGTTAAACGTAAATATAATAAGGTACTTACGAATTAACGCCACCGCAGCAAATAAAAAATCTAACCTAACCTAGGAGCATTCACAGATTTTTTTCAGCGGTGGCATTGATTCATAAGTACATATCCATTTCTAATAACTCAAAGGTCACTGAATAATTTATAGCAATGGAAGTGTCAATATGTTTTCAGTGTGAAAGTTGAACAAACCAATGCAGCAAATAATACTGCAAAGCAGAATGGAACCGTTTTGTCTTTGCCTATTTATAAGTAGATAAAATACGAAAGGTCATAACAAGTTATACTCCACGATCGCCAAACCATTACTATTGCAATTGTCATCGTAAATGACAAATAACTTTGATTGTACTTGAAATTATTTAGAATATTCACGTATATATTAAAATAAGATACGACTGTTTCCAAAATAAAAATTTCGTAATCGAAACATGAACGATATTCATTAAATAAAATTGGTTCGCAAAGAAGAAATCATCACAACGATTTTTTAAATTAGTACCGACTCGGACTGACATGCCGCTATTATACAATTTGCTTAATAGTACGTTGGCAATAAGAGCCAAAATGAACCAGTTGGGAATGTAAATGTGAGGGTGCATTTAGTTTCATATTTAACATAATACACTCTATCTCACACTATTTATTGTATTGACTGATTTGTTACTGACGTCAAAAATGTAAATACAGTAACTTTTTTTTGTGCTAGGTACGTATATTCTATCGACAATGCTTAAAGGCACAAGGCACATAACATCTCAGGTTTTAAGGTTGATTGCGCATTAATTTGGGTTGTCTGGAAGAAATGGCTAGTTAGCCATAAGGCCGCCCGTTGTACTCTACAATAATATCTAAATTCTTCTTGTAACATATTTTAATCTGTATCTTGTGGTGTATAATAAAGTATAAATAAATAAAATAAATAAATAAATAATAATGAGGAATGATTAATATTCTGAAAAAACAATGTCTACCAGATTACCCATTTATCGGTCCACCTACATACATGACAAAAAAAAATAATGATCAAAATTTCACTAACACGCACGTTATGGTCAACCATTAGCTTTCAAATTATTATAGCAAAATCAGTTAATCTGACATTAAGCTTTGTTTTATAAATCGAGATAAATCTTTTATTTAACATAATATATAAATAAAGGTTAGCAATTTTTCATTGATATTTTGCCTCGCACAACTACTCTTTAGAATAATGAACTTTCGCCAATGGTTTTTCAGAACCGATACGACTTGGCAAACTAAGAAAAGAGCCTACATATTCCTTCCTGCAAGTCCTCTATTGTTGCAGATGTCCATGGGCGGTTGTAGTTACTACCCATCAGGTAGGCCTTCTGCACGTATGCCTCCAATTAGATTAAAAAAAATCACTTTTGTATGTAATACTTTAATTACGATAAACCATGTACGCACCATGCTGATAATCATCAAATTGACGTAAACCGTAAAGCGTGTATGAGTTTTGAAATGAGATTTGATTTGCCTCTTCGTGTTCGTACGAAGTCTGTGGCGGGGCTTGTTTAGTAGAACCGTCATCTTGCGGTCAAACATTATCTCCCCTGACCGCACAGCCGCTCTTAACATCTTGTTAGCAGAGACAATTTGCCCACAAGATTTATTTCACTTTTTCTATCTCTTCCTGCTATTATTACACTACTGTACTTATACAATCATTAAAAAATATAATTTACAATAAAATAATTCACTTAAGCACTAACCAGGTAAAATAATTACAATTTCATACATTAAAAAATGTATAATTAACAATTATACTGATTTGATGAACTAATAAATCTATATCGTTCTCGCTCGCACATAAATCGGAGAGACAGAGATGTAAATTGTTAAAGCGTAATGTTTAGAATGATAATAGATGGACAGCGGGTCGAATAAGTAGTTTTTCGAGTTATTAATTCGGTAACATCAAGCGAGTAGCGTAACCAGTTTTCTATGAAGTAGGTCTCCCACTTGAACGTAGGCATTTAATTTTTTGTAATAAATTACAAACTAATTTAAAACTTATGATTCAATATATAAAATCTATTTTTGTGTGAAGACTTCTGAAAAGATAATGTCACCAAACGTATGGTAAGTTTCGGAGTTATTGATTAAATATGAACATTTTATCATGGACAATTTTAAAAGTACTTTTCTGATTAGAATGAGAAACGGTTACAACATATAATTACCAAATATACTCATATCATAATGTAGCCGGTTTATTTTTAAATTTTCTTAATATTGGCATCGTTTAAACAGAATTCTTTTTTATTAATATTTGTTTAACGAAAGAGTTTTCTTTCACTTCTTATGAATATCATTTCTGTAAAGTACTATCAAAATTCGTATGTAAATTTAGTGTTCGAAATATAAAATTTAGTATGGCATTTTGTTTATTGCTTTCCTTCACACAAAATTTGTGTTTGAAATGTAAAATTTAGTAGACTAATATATAAGTATAGAGGAACTACAGATACAAATGACAGTACATGTCATAAACTTTTGTTTATCGTTATTAAAATATTATTATTAAGTTAGTTTAATTTTTTTATAAAACCAACATACCAAAACATGTAAGCTATACAAATATTCGTTATATAATAGGATATTAAAAAATTTATTAAATTTATAATTAATGTAACCAATGTAGCCATTAATGCCTTATATTTTGTTTATTTTTTTAATTTTGTTTCGTTTAATTATGTTTAACTTTATTCATAAGTGTTTAAGATTTATATGTATATTGATCTCATTAATTGTATAATGTTACCTATTTGATTTTATGTATGTTAGTCTTTTTTTTATTTTAATAACTGTGTAATTAGTATCAGTGGAAACTTAGCTGATGTATGTAATATTGTATATTTTTATGCCATAAGTATCATATCATTGTTTGTTTCCCTAAAATAAAATAAAATAAATTATTAAATTGATTTCATCAACATTTATAAATCACAACAAAAGTATATTCGTTGCTGTATCACATACATCAACGTTTTGTTTAATCTAAGTTCAATTTTAGACCACGCTGAAATAATATTATTATCCAACACCAAAGATCCCAAATAACTAATAACGCTATTCCATCCCGCTGCTCCCACATTCCCGTAGCTGTCACACAAGCGAGCACACAATATTCATAAGAAGGATCATCAAAGGTACACGATGCGTTGCCTGACTGTGAAATATTGCGGGCTGTATCGTCGCGACAGTGGGAGTTTTATTTATAACGTGCGAACGTTCTGTTTGATAGAACGAATTAAAATAGCTGGTGTCGCTCCGGCTAACGTGACGTGACCATGCGTCCTGTATTGAACAGGACAGTCCCATTGTCCCCGAGGAATGTCTTGTGACGCAAAATTGTTCCGTTTCGTAGAAACTGCAATATTTGAACAGCGTGAATTTTAACGATTCGTTGGTAATTAATATCCTCGCTACAAATGTTACATTATATTTAAATAATGACCAACTATATAAAGCATTCAAATAAATATGAACAGATGCCAAAAAAAATGCATTTTGATATATTAATACTGCAGACTAAACTATGTGATCTAATATAATACCAACAAGATTTTTGATGCAATGTGAATATGTATTATAATGAGAAAATAAAAAGTCATTAATATACAAATTACTAAGAAGTATTATGTATGTAATGGTTGTTTGATCAATCTGTGCTGGGTGGATACGTCAATACCTTGTCTAATCTATGTGCCCAGGTTGGGCGAATAAAAAGTTATTGGATTTTTTATGTCAATTATTCTCAGGAGCAGCCAAAAATGGAAGCTGGCAGTATATAAAGTACCGTGCTTCGAAACGCACGTAAAACCGTTGACACTGCTTCTGAACTCTACCAGGTTATATTGACTTGGCCGTCCCATCGAATCATGAGAGTGAGGCAATAGAGAGTGTATCTGTACTTACTCATATATACATATGTATATATATCTCTGGTATGTATTTTAGCGAATTAAATTTATTTGTCCCGTTTCCAATCAATGAGAAATGGTCACTTTAAGCATCCGTTACAAATGGAGGCATCGATTTATCTGTCGTTTCGACGTTTTATAATGCAATTGTTCCCCTTCCACATATATTTTTGTACATTGTAGAATGTTATGTTAAGGCTTAATGGGATATGCGGGATTTATTAATGATTCATTCTCGTTCCCTTCAGTTTTAGGGAGTGACTGTTGTTTTGGTAATTTAATTAGCATTTATATCAAGCTGAATGCTGACCTCGTTAAGCAAATATTTGCTGTAAGGACTACGAAATTTAAAAAAAAAAATCAACTGGCAACAAACTTGGTATGTGATTTTAAAAAGAATAAGATTAATAAAATTTGTAAGAGGTCTTTCCTTTCATCAGCTTTTATAAAGTAAGAATTTGATAGTATTGATAGAATTTGATAGAGCCTTAGATAATAGCCTATTTGATAGACTATTGCATAATGCATTCATATCGATGGTACACTGATTTTTGTATATCTGAAGCTCCATACAGTTGATTTTATGATATTTTGTGGTTAATACTCATATTCATACTAACAGAGGTTACATAAATTTATATGCAATCTTTTTTATATTAGCGGATAATCTAAATGATTTTATATTCATCACGTCATTTTGAAGCAGCCATTTTCCTTTCAGAGAGCGTTACACATTCACAGAGATTGAAAATTCCTTAATTAATCATTCAATCACAGTATTGTTCGCCAGATTTTCTACGATTCAAAAGATTTAATGCTTTTCAAGATAAAACGTTATTCCATTTGGAATACTTTCATTTAAACTTTTAATTGGGGGACGTATGATAGCGTATTAAAATAGAGTTTTATTTTTAAATATATTTTACCATAGATTATAAATTCTACAAAAAAAGAAATAATCTATAACTATTAGAATTATTTTATAAGTTCAAAATGTTTTATTCCAATTATAATATTAAATAGAACGTGTTCTATTTTTAAACTGAAATCGAAAATAAATAAATTATCACAATAAGAAAAACACAATTCCCGATGCAGTTTTTATTTTCATTTTTCGTTTAATGTAAATAGCTCGCAGCCAGGTGCAATACACAATTTGCGTCTGAGCGTTCGCAATTACATTGTCGTAAGAGAGAAATTGATTCTTCAACGTTGGTTTAAGTTCACTCTGTAATTAAAGGTGCCTGTTATACCTGACTTAGTGATTATTATACTTGTATTATTAAAAAAAAAAAATATAACGAAAAGCGTTTATTGTTTGAAGTATAATTAAATATACTTTTATTATTTATTTAACAGGATCTCAAGCAAAAAATACGCTCAATATTAAAAATGGTGCTAAATTATAATGTAAGCGTGTGTTCCTTAAGCAACAGGATACCAGAGCTCGTATATAATGTAAGACTCAATTAAACGAAGTTATGTTTCTGTGGATTAAAGTTAAACAAAAGATAATATGTAAATATGTGTACATTGAGTCGAGTAATATCAATAGTGTGCTTTTAACAATTGTTTCAAACCGGAATGTTCTAGACTACATCATTGATCTAGTGGAAGAGGCAGAAAAACGATGGCCGCCCGGCAATTTAAAAAAAAATAGATTTTTCTAAAAAGAAATACTCGTTAGCAGCCCGCAATCTGCAATTTGGGAGTGTGTACACTTTGTACCTCAGGAAGTACGTAATCCCATCAAAAACATAAATGTAAAAATGAGAGCCAAGTTAAATATTATGATATATACCTTGGTTGTTGTCTTCAACGACAAAAGAAGTGAGATCTAAATTTGTGCCAAGTTAATAGTCCTTTCTGAAATTTATTTATAACTACATAAAATAT
Source organism: Vanessa atalanta (assembly GCF_905147765.1). NCBI lineage: Eukaryota > Metazoa > Arthropoda > Insecta > Lepidoptera > Nymphalidae > Vanessa > Vanessa atalanta. Next base: position 10,227,108 of record NC_061880.1, on the reverse strand, counting down.
CATTTCTTCTTATAACTTGGGGTAATATATTGTTGCCTATGGTCTGACTTGGCTAGTTCTCATATACAAATTATATTATAGCCTTCGTAAGTTCTAAGCCTTTACAAATGAATTATAAAAACAAATTAAGCAAGCCAATATTCAATGGTATCAGGTTAAGATTCATGTTTTCTAGTGACTGGACCATCGCAGCTCTTAATGTACGTTAATACTAACTAAGCAATACTGAGCTGTCCTCCATTCTTCTTAGATGTTCTGAGTTATAATTTGTTATTCTAAACACAAACTACAAGTTGTGTTTATAAACATATAAGAACTAGCCAAGTCAGACCTTAGGCAACAATATATTACCCCAAGTTATAAGAAGAAATGATATTTTATGTAGTTATAAATAAATTTCAGAAAGGACTATTAACTTGGCACAAATTTAGATCTCACTTCTTTTGTCGTTGAAGACAACAACCAAGGTATATATCATAATATTTAACTTGGCTCTCATTTTTACATTTATGTTTTTGATGGGATATCACTACTTTTTGTATATAAATTATTAGTAGGTACTTATTAATAACAAAATTAATACCAAATGGTTTTTGTTAAGCTATTCTATTTTCCTATTTTCTACGTTTACGGGGTATAATTGTCTTTTTTTTGATACGTTCTTATTTTTCTTATAGGTACCTCTGAAATGTTCGAGTGAATTGCCCATTCAGTTTCCGGTTTTTTTACGCGTTTTCTGTTTATACTTAATTTGGCCAAGTAGGGGTGGTATAACGTGCGCAGACGGTAGTACTCTACAATAGAGCTCTCTTGTGTCTTGATTTGACTTGGACCTAAATTGATAAGATGTACTCCATCCAAAGTTTTAACTCTGGAGAGGCCAACGTAAACCTGCTCTTTACTAAATATAGAGGAGCCTATGTCGAGAAGAGCACCGTCAAGGCGAAGGCCTTGTGATTTGTGTATAGTAGTAGAATATGCTAAGCAAATAGAGAATTGTTTCCTTTGAACATATATGTACATTACTTAATATCTGTAACTTGGTTTTGACTTCTAGTTCGCAAATTAAATTATGTTTAAATTGAATTGTTATTTTACGTGCGCTATTGTTCATTTCGACGTCCCCAATGTACCTTCTCTATTTTTCCATTGGACCCATTCACCAGTCCTGCTGACTGCTGACATGAGCAAGCTTGCTGACATCAGCAAGCTTGCTCGATACTGTTCTTCCAAGCAATAAGAATCCCCGTTTGTAGCGCTAGAGTAAAAACTTAAATCATTCCAATTACGATATACATACTTTACTACAGTCTCACGAAACCTATTTTATTGTTGTATACTAGTATACTCAAACAAAAAATATGCAGTCGAATAGACTAGGCAGCTTCCATCGGAAGGCATTGAAATAATTCTTATGAGCGCGGTTGCCACTCGCTCAGACACGTCCGCGTTAAGGTTTAATCGCAACGCTCCTATCCCGCTGCTCCGGCGTCGCATCGCGCGCCGTGTACCGAAATGCCTATTATTATTATTATTATTTTAAGTATAATTATTTTGCACCATTGATATGCGCTAAATGCTAGTTAATAACGTAATAAATACGAAAGTCGGCTATACTCATAAGTACTAAAACGGAAATATTTGGATTTAAAAAACTTAGGGGTGGTATTCAACTTGTTATATATTCACGTGAAGACCTTAAAATCCACATTAAGACCGGCTGTCATAAGTTTTGATTGCTGGTTCTTACATCATTTTTTTTATTGTACAGGAACTAAGTATATAAGTGTTCTTAATAGACCTAATAAAATGAAAAATTATAATAAAATGATAAAAAATTACCAGTTTCAGATTTTTTCCTTTATATTGGCCTAATTATCTACCTGCATGCCAAATTTTAACTTTCTAGGTCACCTGGAAGTAGGATATAGTTTTGATCTATAGGTCAGTCAGTGATAAAAATGACCATTTTTAGACGTTAATATCTAAATAACCATTTGAGATGCGTTTATGAAATTTGGAACACATATGTATCTCGCGAGTCTCAATATATGAGCCAAATTTGACACATTTATGTCAAATAGTTTTTGAGTTATGAGGAGGTCAAAAGTGGCTCCAAATGGTTCGTGTAATATTACACACGGTGCTGCTTGCCAGTTCTGTTACTAGAACTTGACTGACACGCTACCGCGTGTCTAGAAGTCGCTGGTCCTACGCCTGAACTCCTTCCGGTCGGATTTGCACCTGGGCTTACGCAAACAGCTAAGCACTATAGTATATACCGCGCAGGTAGCTAGTTTCTATTGCCAAAGAGTGCCGTAGCCGAAATTGTTTAGAAGGACCACAATACAATCTTAAGTAACCGCTTAAAGTTTTTTCTTTTAATTTTGGAACAGATATATATTAGAATTTAAAAAAAAAACGAATAGAAGAAAATATATTATAGACCAAATAAGTTTTATCACAGTTATAATAAATGCTAAGTTAGACCAGTGGCTAAAACTACCAGAGCCTTAATAAAAAATGGCTGGTTCAAACTCAATCATTTTTAAAATAAACTCTAAACGTCCATCCAAAAGAAGATTTGTCGCTTGTTACCTTTTTACTTAGAAGCAACCTCAAAATATAATATCTCAATAATAAAAATAATCTAAAGTAAATAACACATAAATACTTAAATAACATTTCCACCTCGACTATGACCAAAACAACATAAGCTAATAAATGCATAAACATGAATTACATTTAAAATGTTTTAAAAACATGCAACGAAAAATTAACAAGAATAATATTTTAAATATCGTCAACGTTTTAACAAAATAATAAATAATTTTTAAAATGCAATAATTCCCGCACGTGCAAGTAATGCGCGCTATAAAACGTACTAGTAGCCTAATAAATAGCCCATTTCGGGTTAAAATACATTATTAATTTTCTTCACGAGTAGGAAATATAGGCTGGTGTCGAAAGTGAATTTATTGAATTAGTTCATCGCATGACGATAGGCAATAATCGAGGGAGGCTAGCCTTACCATCCATAAAACATTCAACTAACTACCGTTTGACAGCTGATGTGTTAGGCTAGCATGATTATATTCAATATAGCATATGTTTAACGAGAAAAAACAATAAATATTATATTAATAACTAGGAATGGAGGGTTATTCAGATGTTGACACATATTTTATTCGCGTCAAAGAGAGAGTTACCTTTTTTAATTGTTTTTATTACATTGTTTATTCTAATCCTGTTGCCTTTACGACGTCACCAGGTGTAGGAACAATAGTAGAAAGATGGGTCAATGACCCATTCGATGGCATGTGGTCACCATCGCCCACAGAAATTAGCACCTGTCAGAAACATTAGCCATTCCTAAAAGACCAATGCGTCGTGGTGCATCACCCCGGGAACTGAGATCTGAAGTGAGTGACTCACCCTTCAAACCGGAACACAAAACTATAAACTATCTAGATATAATAATATTGCTTGGCAATTGAATGTATGATGAGAGAGCGGTACTCGAGACGGGCTTGCACAAAGCCTTACCGGGATTTGTGTCAGTGAACTTTAAAATACCAAAAATTATGATATATATAGCAATTGTGTCAGAAATATTGTAAGTGTGATTCGGGCTTGCTACGTTAAAAATATAGGATGTGAATAACATGACGTATAAGGTAAAGTGTATTACGAACATCACTATTATCACTTTTGATATAATAAAAATAGACCTTCGTATCATTGATGTTGCTGCTCTTTTAGAACCTGAAATTAGTAGGAAAGATCCGATACACTAACATTGATTCCCTGAGAACGGGGACGAGTCCTATCGTGGGACGCTACATGCGTTGACACAGTGGCCCCGTCTCTTATCAAGGAAACGATGTTAAATACCGGAGCTGCAGCGGATAATCTTAAATTAAACAAAGGGTGCCAATAATTGAATTTATTTATTCCAAATTATATATTTTTTACTGTATTTGAGACAGTAGTAGTACTTGAAACAAAAAATAGTACTAAAACAATACCTTTTAAATTACTTAGAAATTACTTGGTGGTAGGGTTTTGTGCAAGCCATCCACTCATCAGATATTATAACGCTAAACAACTTATAGCAATACTTTGTATATTTCTTACACCACCAATGCCTGAGCGGAGGTGACCACTTACCATCAGGTGGCCCATATACCAGTTCGGTTACCTGTATCATAAAAAAATAAAATAAACTAAAGCATGTACACCACTATCTATTACCTCCAGTGGCATATTTTACCGCCAAATGTTGCCAGTAATCTGGCCCCCATTCCAAGATTTATATAAAAACTTTTTTTGGTATATGGACATTTAAATCCTCCACGTTCATGTTTGTTTTATTGTGGTAAGCAAATAATTCATCATACGAAAGGACTCCTCAACAATGAGCAATATAGAAACGATTTCTTTATAAAAAAAAATGTTTTTAAAACGGTTATTACTATTAATTTATTTCCTCCTATTACTTTGATATTCAAATAACAATGAGAGAAAATTAATAACTACGTTAATTAAAAATATATTTCGTCTCACAATCAAATAGAACTAGAAAAGAGATTCCTCGAAATTAATTAAAATCATAAAACAACATATACTTATTTATTCAAGTAGGCTTTATATTAGACCTATTATATTTTTATAAGTAGGCCACTTGGAGTTATCGTTTTAAAATCAAAAAGTCTTAATAATATTCATCACCTTAACTCATACATAAATACAATCCGTTCAATGTTTCAGTACCAAACGAAAACAGTAACTTCGTATTTAAATATTGATTAATTACTTGACTTTAATAGCCTTCAAATTGTCACAACGGCTATATTAAATCGATAAATCAATTTCATATTAAGAATAAACTCAACATAAACTCATCCGACTCGATTAAAAATGCCACCTCGACTGCAACACACAAAGAACACAAATCAAGCAACGTCCAAACGGCAAACTGGCAACCATCATGAATTATCAGGTTATCGCGACAACTATCCGGCGCGAAGGATTTAAGGCGTCGGCCGCTCATTTGCACGATTTCGTCATAAATTCTCGTTTGTAGCATCCAGTGACACTTTTATGATAGCAGAGGCCTAACCGCGGACTCATAGATTGTCCTCATTTTATACCTCTATAGCTATCCTTTTCTATTATATTGAATGGTGTATTGATAAGAACACATGTTTATTTAACGTAAAATCTACCGCGATTTATATGAAGCTCGCTAACAACTGTATCGGTACTCGAAACTAGATTTTATAGATTGTGCTTTTATGATTTTGAACTGCTATTACCGTTGGTAAATATAAAATAATAAAGAAAACGTTTCAATGATAGTTTAAATTAAGATTTGTTTTTAATTGTTAAACTTTTAATATGAGTTACAATTGCGTAATAATCTTTGTAGTAAATTTGCTTATTTTCTAGATAAATGTGTGAATATTTCAGCTAGTCATTGAAATCAATACAAGAAGCGTTGAAAGCTCAACGTCACTGTTATTTGTCTATCATTGAGAACTTATGAGTATAACGAACGAAAACAACTGAAGGTGCAATTTCATCACAAACCATGACAGACGTATCTTTATATCATTATGGTATGAATTTCAATGATATCAAGTGAATAAATCTTAACGAATTTCTTTGAAAGTTATAGTTTTTAATGATGAACGTCGAGCGCAATGAGAGTGAATATCTTCACTGACAATGGTTATTTTTTAATTTATGATTTCTTGAATTGTCTTTCATCTGTCTGGTCTATCATTCTTCTAGGGTATTACTCGGAATCAAATTTTTTTTTATACTAAGTTGGATTGTGTGATTTTAAAATCAAGGAATTCTATTCCTGGTTGGCAACATAGATTTATCAAGAATGTTGGGCTTAGTTTTTATTTAAGACTTTGTATCTTTTGGGTTTTATAGATAAAATTTATGTAAGATATATAACATATAAAAGATTTAGCTATTGAGTAATTGATACTAGAATAAATATATTTTTCTGTATACCAAATCTATGCATAATAAAATGCCGGAGTTCGTGTTAATTATATTTTTGCCTCAATTAATCATATAATCTTAATGTATTAAGTATTATCATTTATTTTTGCATGTAATAGAATAAAGAGTAACTAATAAATGAGAGTAAATTAAATCTTCCGCTCGAGTAAAGTCGCGAGCAACGTTTGTGTAAAACAGTTTAGTATATTTGTTGTTGCTATGTTGTATCTTACATCCAGTTTTCAATATACTTGCAGCAAAACAAACAACGTAATAGTGCCTTCAAAGATAAGTACTTATTATCCTTAACGACTTACCCTCCCAGAAGCCTAAACTTGTTTATAACTAAGCTTTCGTTCTGGTTTTGCACAATTCAGAGCAAACTTGCTGTGAATATTATTTTATATGACTTGTATTTGAAATTTCTTAATATGCTATTAATAATTTTATATTAATTTATGTGCGTCGATTTATTTTGTATTTGATTCCTTTTTCTTTATATGATATTTCAAACCATAAATAATAATAAGAATATAAAAAAAAAAAAAAAAACAAAAAGCTGAATTAATTTTGTTGGGTCATAAAATTCTTATTACTTTTATATTAAAAAACTTAACAATTACTAACTTCATTAAACAATACAAAGGGCTTAAAAATAACCAATAATAAAACCATTCATTCGTACTTTTTAGATTAATGATCGATCGATCGACGCTAAATAAAAGTGTTAATTTAATAAAATTCGTGGCCACAACTTCACACTCAGTAATTTCTTTCATTGAAATCAACTTGATATATTGTTCACGATAACAATATCAATAAATAAACTTATGACAGTTGGAAGTGTTGAAGAAGATTACTTCTAGTATAAAAAGAACGTGCAAGGGAATCACGATTGGTTAAAATAAATGTTAATACGATTTGTATTCGCTATTTACTTTAGCCGATAGTGTAGTCATCTAGCCTGTTCCAATCATAGGAGTAGAGGCAAATAAACAACTTGGCATTGACATAATATCCCGAGATCGTTCGAGTTCGATATTAAATAAAATCTTTGGAATCGTGAAAAAATGGCGTTCGTTTTGTGATATAAGTAGTTAAGTAGTATAGTTTTTTTAACTATTATATTATAAATTTATAATGCATAATATAGCACAGTTATTTGTTTTTTCGCAAACTACATAGAATTTGTAAATCAATTGGTGTTTAAGCTATAAAGGTTTTTGACAATATTGCTGTCAATTCTCAAATTTATTAGTATTTTATTAGATGGTAGAGCATAAGATTCTTGAAAATACTGTAAGATACTTTCTACTAATGCTGCATAATACGCGGGAAAATTATAAAATATGTAGTTTATTTTTGTACCGATACTGAGATCAATGAATAATATTAAATGATTAATATATTAAACAAATTTATCTTGTCATAACATAACCTTTGATTGTTCAGTATAAAAAAAAATTTTTTTACAAAACCGTTGTCGAGCTTTGACGGAATACCAATTTATATCAGAGTTCATTGTCGGAAAGTATTTAGTTTAAGTTACTTAAACTATGTCATTTGATAGATGTAAAAAAAGTTTTTTTTTTTAATAATAAAATATTGTATAAAATTCAGTTTCTAATAACTAAGAAAGGCCAGTGATTTGACCCGGGCTAAACTTTGAATTTTAAGGACCCTCCAAGCCTTGGCTTCAATTGAACGGTGGTCTTAGCCAAGATCATTTACAGAATGTTTGAAAAGTCATAAAAGCATATTGTCAAATTGCCAATTAATAATTTTACAATAATTTTAAACAAGTAATTCAAAGACTATCATAGACATTCCTATCGACAATGTCGCAGAATATGCTTCTTAATAACATCCAGATAAATCGCTACTATGGAATTACCACATAAATCAAAAGGCCCCAATGATTAATACTACAGACGATGAGACTCTAGCAATATAACGGTTGACTATAATTAAATCTAGCTTCCGTACGTGGTGCTGTGGCCACTCTAATCTCAGATCAAAAACTACATAGAAGTACTATGTCTTCGACTGATTTGGATCCCCAAACAAACCTTATAAGTACATCGAAGGAAACCGAATTAGGTACTTCAAATGCAAATCAATTCTAATATGAGTTATGGATCTTAAAGCTTTTACCTTGAATAAATAAGTCCTCTGCATACATTGCTTAATCAAGTGTTCATATATGCGCGCATATCGTGTATATTTATATCAATACCAAATATTTACGGTGATAGAGCATTCTGCTTTCGCGACGTTATTTTTTTAATACTTTACATTTCCGTCTTACGCTTTTCAAGGTGAGTGAGCTGTTATACTTAGACACTAAGGAATATAAATATTTTATTCTTGTCACAGTACTAATTTCTATGGGCAAAAGTATTGGTGGAAATAATCTAAGAAAATAAAATTGCAATTTTTTTGGTATCATGAGAAGCCGATTAAGTACTCTAATAAAAACCAACTGACATAATTAAACTAACACTACCTGCATTTTCGGTGTTAGTACAGATTTTGACTTTGAATGTATTTGGATCGAACTTTTATGGACAGTTACTGTCAAAACCAATTAATTATCTAAAGATATTTTTTAGGGTTTTCTTGTTCTGAGGACCTAATAGGGAATTACACGTGCTTGAAATTGAGACCTAGACGCCGACGCAACAATCTTCAAGTCCAGTAAATTAGATAACTGTGTACGTTCTAGCTTCATCCTGTCTCAGTAAAAGTATTTTATCAATATACCTCATTATGTTAACGGTGAAATTAGATTTAAAATATCCATATTATTAATTATTAATATTACATTATCACTCACTTTAACTGGAAAGGAAGCACGCGCAGCAACTGCTACTTACCTAATGTGCTATTATTAATTTGATATCACAAAGTTCAAAGCACAAAAATAAGAAAAAGTAACTATAGTCAAGGGAGAATAAATATGAATAAGCGTACGTATTTAGAGTATAATCTTAAATAATAAATAGCTGTTACGAATAAAGCACGCATGCGCTCTGGCGTTAAGCCGTCTACTACGGTGGTCCGACTGCAAGGCACGTTTATAGTATTTCACGAAGTTAATTTTAAAATTAGCATCACTAAACATACTGTAAATCTTTTACTCGAAACAAAAGATGTGCTAATAACGAACGTACAATCGACAATAACCAACATTTTATAGATGTCATAAACACTGTTCGCGCGTAATTAAATTTTTATCCGTTGATCATAATCGCTTTGTTTCATTATTACAATTTTAAAAGAAATTTCTTTATAGACCACACAGTGCACAAATTGGTAGTCGGCTGTATCTTATTTTGCATATTTTCTGCATTACCGAGCGAGTCTTTTGTCAATATTCAGGCTTCTGTGGTCATTTAGTTAATGACATCGGACAGCTACTCAAAATACGATATGCAAATTAGCATAATGGGACATCGTTTGCTTTTAATATTTACTTAAATTATTAACAGCTTGTAACAAGAAGCATCGGCTTTAAACTTTAGTCTGTGTCATTTTAAAATATATTTTATACTAATATATATACTCTGAATGAAGTTTTCGTATTGAGGTATTTGACATTATCATTTTTTTAGCTAGATTAATATTTAGTAATCTAGTTAAAGTAATGGCCTCTATATTTCCCACTGCTGGGCTAAGGCCTTCTCCTTTGAGGAGACGGGTTGGTGTTAACTCCACCATGCTGCTCCAATATTGGATACACATATGGCAGAATTTCATTGAAGTTAGACATGCGAGTTTCCTCAGTAAGGTTTTCTTCACCACCGAGCACGAGGTAATATTTTATAAGCATTTAGCTTATAAAATATTAAATAGTTTTAAATTTTACTTCTATGTTTAATTCATCCTTAAAAGAACTACATAACTGATAAACGTTTTTATAATAATGCGTCACTCCCGAATATTTTATCTGCTACCGAATCGGTAGGATAGAACTGACTGACTAATTTTTAATCCTCATTTCTATGTATAATAATTCCAGCGTTGTTGTTATCGTGCATGAGATGCGAGGCCTTCACAAAAGCCGGTGTCGCAGCAAGACAAGATTGTCCGACGCTCAGCTCAACAAAGGTTTTTAATATCTGCACACACCCCGCGGCTGGAAAGGGCTATTTACATAAAAGCTACGTAGTTGTTTAAGAACAATCCGACGTACATATTCGTGTGCCAGCAACACGACCGAGACACGAATATTGTTATGCTAACTGGCTTCGTTAGTTTGTTCCTGGGAATTGTTTCGCTTTGTTAAAAGTGTACGTGAGGCCAGATTTGCTTTGTGATCTTCGTAGTAGACTAATTTCCTTAAATTGAATGACGTTGTTTATTTGACAAAATGTCAACAGTTGGAACGACTTCATGCTTATAATGTATCCCACTCGTCTTAAACGAGTTTGTAAACTTTGAACATTTAGCCAATTAAGGAATCCGATATAAGAGAATGTGTTTAAATAATGTAAATTAAGTTAAGAATTCCTCTTTAACGTCAAGTTTCTAAGCTTGAATTTGTTTTATACTTAATCACACTAATAAAACGAAGTAGGTTATATATATTATTTAAAATGGGCAAGCGGATAGGCAATTGGGCTGTATTTGGTATGTTGTCACCGGCGCTTTTTGACATTGGTGACATGACAACCAACCTTGGGAACTAAGATGCTATGCCACTTTTGATTTCAATACCCAGCGTATCGCTGTCATTTACCCTACAAACTGAATCACAGCAACTCCAATCATTGCTGATTGGTGGTAGAAGACGTGATGATGTGGATGTTACCCAGGCGATCTTGCATCTTAAAAAAAAGATATAGCCCAAATTATTTTAGAAGAATATATTCTTAATATGTTACTTGAATAAAGACGCAACTTATTATTTAACCTTCTCGTGTCACTTGAAAATCTGTCAAATGTGTATCCACCAATTCGCAGTGAAGCAGCATATAAAGTATGCTCTAAATCTTCTCCACAAAACGGAAGGAGACGCTTAAATGTCACTAACTTACTACTACTTATAACTACCCTTATCTCGTTAAGACAATAATCAGTTTTTTATTCCAACGTATGACTCATACGATACGATACAACTTGTCTCAATTTTTTTTATAAAACAACCACATCTTCCTCCGCACACAAGAAAAGGATTTCACAAAATTTAGTTCCGGCAAATTTTCAAATTCCAACGATTTTATTCATTGAACAACTGTGGCACTTAGAACAATACCTTAATAGTTGCATATCAATAAATAATTAAGCCGAAATAAAAAAATATCGGCTATGCTACAAGAAGATATAATATACCTATAACATAAATTATGCGCGTGATAAAACATATGAATATACCTTTAGTTTTAAGATCGAATACTTTTAAACCAAATATTTTGATAACAAAATCTTTTGAATCATTTGTAACGTAGACATTTATATCCCTTAATTGCTTCTATAATAATACGCATAAAATCAAAACTATTACATACCTTAAGTCATAAGGGATAGGTTAGTTACCATAGTTTATATAGAGGGTACTAGTTTTCAACCGTGGCTTCGCTTACGTTTTAAGGATTGCTCGTCAGCAGTTAGACATATGTATTTCATTGAAGTTCACGCTTGCTTCATACGAAACTTCTTTAAATTGGTTTAATGGTTTATTCATGATAGAGTAACAGATAGACAGACAGACAGACAGAATTACTTTCGCGTTTGTAACATTATTATAAATAATTATGTGCGAATATGAAGGCTATTTTATACTTGCTTACTTTTTAAATTCTGTAAGAACACCTTATGCCCAAGGTCCTCTCTAAAGTTGAAAAATTAAATTCATCAAATACTGAACTGATTGTACCAATAGATTAAGAGGATGGATTCTAATCTATAATACTAGTGGGTCTCCCGCGAAACTTCGCGTTTATTCAAAAGATTTTTTAGGAATTTCGAAACCTATGACAGGTTTTATAATGATTTCATTTCCTTATAAACTGCAAGTCACTTACTTTGGCGCCAAAATGATGAAACCTCCTTTAAATGAAATTTTTAGTATCATACATTAGTTCAATTAGTATTGGAGTTTGTTGAAAACAATTTACTTTAATTTTATTTACGCTTTTATTTTTTTTTCTTATACATCCATTGCGCCGCTCTCAAACCGGCCAGTATTTTTTTTCAAAATAAATTCTTTATTAATTCGCTACAATTTAGTAAAATGCAATCAAGGATTCTCTTTAATTTGCTCCACATCTACGGCTGGGGCTCTTCAAAATGAGACCATAACCGATTTATTATTCGCAGCTATCGCCCCATTATCACTGGGACAAAAATCGGCTTACTATATTAATATATAAGATTTCCAAAGAACACCAAAGAGATAAATATTAAAAAAATAAATATATGAATATTAATAATTATTTATGGTAACACTAATTTATTCGTAAATTACTTCGCACAGTATAGAGTTTTATAATTCCTATTGAAAATAAGTTGAGTCAAGGTCTACCGCCCGCTGTTCTTTGCTAATCCGGTAATCGACATTACTTGACAGAGCCTACCTGTTTTTAATTAATACCTTTTTGTTATTTTTTTTTTTATATAAAGCCGAAAATTGCAAATTAAATTTTTAATCATTATTAATAGCATATACATTGTACACCCGCTGGTAGATGACTATTAAGGCGCTACCAGTGGTGGCATTGAATAATTTCATTATAATATTTGTTCTGACTTGTTTTTAAATAAATTATTCTTATTTTTTTTAAAATTCCTTAATGGAAGTGACAGCAATCCGGTTTTATAAGTCCAATATTTTCCAAATATATTATATCTATTCTATACGTATAATTTTTAACCTGAACTTGTGTCTTGGACGTAATTCGACCAAAATTCATGTACATCGTTGACAAAATCTTTTTTTTGTTTTTCTTTTTTTATACTTATCTATTTATCTATTCTTCACACAGGTAGAATAAGGGTTTTTATATATTTTTTAAAACTTAAGTACGTACGTACGTACGTTTAATAGCTGTCAGTTATTCAAAATAACATATATTAATGAAAAGTGTTCGTAAAAGCCTACTTGAATAAAGTATATTTTGGTTTGATTTTAAAAAAACAAGCTATATCGATGTATATTATCCGATTTGCTAAGTTAACTGTAGAAAGGGTATTTCAATGTGTAATAATCGCGAAAATCTATGACAACATTAAGGGTATTTCTAATTTCATAAAATTAATTTCCCACCTTTTATGTAAAAGGAATCAAAAAATCATTTTCATTACTACTCCTATGGAAATTATTTATTTCATTAAATAATGTTATATATTATATAATTTAAACTTAGTACATACAATAACCACATAATACATGTACAAATATAAAAGCATTTCAAATATATTTTAAGTAAGTATACAATTGGGATAATAATAATAATGAGAGCGGTACTTAATCCCATTAAGGCGAAGACGAACTACCATCCAGCATTAAGCCTTTGTTTATCATTCCAAATCCACAAAAAACTTTAGCCGCGCTTAATAAACTGCCTCTCTAAATAATTATAGTGTTAGTTAATTAGGTTTAATCTGGCCCTTATCTCGACGAATGTCGTCTACGGTGCTCGTAATTTTGTATTTAGTAAATATTTTCGTTGATGAGTGACTCCGGACGAAGATAAGAAGTCATTTACATTATAAGCGTGTGAGTGTTGGGGAATCACTTAGTTGGGATTAGGGGCCGTGTACGTTTGGATTGAATACTAAAATGTCTTGCGACGATTATGTCTTATGTCACAGTCGACTGTCGCATTAGGAATTTGGATCTCATTTTGGGATATAAGATCTTAGTTCCCAAGTTTGGTGGCGCGTTAGCGATGTAAGGAATGGTTAATATTTCTTACAGCGCCAATATCTATCAGCAGTAAGTTGAGACCATCAGGTAGCCAATATTCCAACTAAACAACAAAGCTGACTTAAAAATTAATGACTATAATATAATGTATGACAGTTCATAGCAATTTTTTTTAAACTCTTTGGATATTATGATTAAAAATATATATGTGTAACTGATATTACATTGTTTGAATCGTATATACTTACTTATAATTGTATGTAGCTATATATGTTTAAAAATCAACATCCTGTCAGATGCATTAAATATTGTATTTCACAGCTACAATTATGCAGTGGACTTGGTTGGACCCTCATTCGCACGAAGATTATTTTGGGGGCCCTCTTTGAATAATAGATCGACGAAAGACTCTTTATGAGTGTTTAAAGTTTAAACTGATAAAAGTCTTTGTAATTTTATTAGTTAAACTTTGAACATGTTAAATCTAAAATTAGTTACGCTTCTTAGTAATAATTATCATAAGTTCATTATTTAGTGTAGCGAGAAATAATTATGATTGATATTTGAGTGTACTAAATGTATTCAGTCTTGTATCAAGATTGTTAAATTACATTATATTAATGTTAAGGGAATTCACTGCCTAAACTATGACACTAAAAACTTTATTATTTCCTCTAATAAAACTGAATACTACATTTACATTTACATTACTACATTTTTTATTAAGAAAAAACTTGTAACACCAAGTTTCCATTGATTGATTCGTTCGAAAAAGGATACGCTTCTATATTATTAAAAAAAAAAAAAAAAACAATGAAGAATAAATTTTATTACTGATAATAAATAAATAAATAAATAAATAAATATTGGACAACATCACATACATTACTCTGATCCCAATGTAAGTAGCTAAAGCACTTGTGTTATGGAAATCAGAAGTAACGAAGGTACCACAGACACCCAGACCCAAGACAACATAGAAAACTAATGAACTTTTTCTACATCGACTCGGCCGGGAATCGAACCCGGGACCTCAGAGTGGCGTACCCATGAAAACCGGTGTACACACTACTCGACCACGGAGGTCGTCAAATATAATATAATAGTTATAAGATAAGAATAAACAAAAATCTAATTGGTGAAAAATACTATCTGTCGGTATTACTCAGTAGAATCTGAGTCGGTTGTAAAGAAAAAATATGTTTTACTTTGTAAAATCAAAAAAACTGCATTTCGATTTCACTTCGTATCTCACTCGTGAAATGTTGACGAATGACTTACAGCGATACGCAATTTTTAATATTGTAGATGAACACGAGTGCTAAATTTAAGAATTCGCGGTGAGTTTTCAGTTTATATTACAGAATACCTCAACTGCTTGAAGAGTATATTGATTTTGTCAAGTATTTTATCTCCTATTTTATATTGGGTGTCTTAACCATGCTACCGGGACCCTTATAAAGAAGACGACTGTAGTTCAAAATGCTCTGCATATCTTTCTATACATTATAACGAGTTTATTAAGAATGTTTTATATAATAGTCACGTACGTACTACACGTGAAGCTACTTTGCTTGTCACCGAAATTATGCACCTCTCTACGTCGCGATCCCTTAACCTTCACTCTGAAATACCTTTATACTTAATACTAGCTACCCTTCTTAAATTCGTTCAGGATAAAATTATTTTTTTAATATTAAAAAAAGGTATATTTATATATATGAACTTAAGTTCTATATACAATGTTGAAAAGTGCTAATCAATGAATATATATTATAATATAGTGTCCAAATTGCACTGAAAGATTTTCATGTGCTAACCTTGATAGAATAAGCTATAAACTTTCTCGTTTTTAAATGAGGAGATTTTTGCCCAGCAGTAGATCATTCAGAGACATTTTTATTATGTCTTCTATTTACTTTTGTAACTCTTCAAAGATTTTTTTATATATGTATATATAACAGGTAATCGAAATGACAAATGGGCCACCTGGTGAGAGCCCTGTACGAAATTTTCATTTTTCAAATTTACAATTAAAAAATACAAATTTAGAGGCAAACTTGGGAGCTAAAATTCCCTTGCGCCTGTAGTTACACTGACTCAGACGCTATTCAAACCGGAACTCAACAGTACTGAGTACTGCTGTGTGGCAGTAAAAAATCTAATGATTGGGTGGTACCTACCCAAACGGTCTCGCACAAAGATACACAAACCCTATCACCAATGATAAACACACGAGATATTATGTTACATCAGACATAAGCTGAAGCTGTTATATAAATTGAGCTATCAAAAACAACAATAACGCTGGACTCGTAATAGAGATACTAATTATGTTGATATATAATCATATGTACGCGTTGCAAGCGATATTGGAACTGTTATTGGATCTAGCGAGACGATCTCACAGGCCTTAGGAAATCGCCGCTTAATTGGATTATTCCAAGCGTTCCAGCGCAAAGATTAAGCAATTGTCTGTAAATAAACGAACTCTGTGAATTAATGATTTTTTTAAACTTTTTAAAAATGGAACAATGATTTTAATCAAAACTTCAATTCTTAATACAGTTTGGATTCCATAATGCTGGAAAGCAATACGTGACATTGATTACAATAATCGTATTAGTGGTTATATAATTATTTAGATAGTAACTTTGATAATTATAGCGAAATACAATTGAAGTCGATTTCTTTGACTTTTAACTAAGAAGTCGTTTCATCTTCCATTGGATAGACATTAAAATATAAGCGCATTTATTACATGTGTGTGTGAATCATTATTTTTATTTTTATACATGTGTTTATCTTCGCGATAATGAATGAGCACGTGTGAGTAATACATGTAAGTCCTATATCTTACGTTTAATCAACATTATTAATAGTATCATCAATTTTGCATTCATCAAATCACTCAAAAATGTATTATAACTTATTTTAATGAAGACATTTATTAAAATCAGATTTACTTATTCAAAATACAGAAGTCATTCTATTTAAGTATAGCCATTATTCGTCCTTTCAAACTAAATACAAAAATATATAACTACCTACTTGCAAAAAAAATTATTTCGCCTTTCTAATTACCGTCATTAATTCTACGCTCATCATTCAAGATTAGAACTATTCCAGCAACAAAGTTTTTTATAATCTGTGTTCTCATACAAACTTTATTAAAGTTTTTTTTTTTTTTTTTAATTTTAACTTTGCCTATCGTAATAGAAATTGTAAGCCTACATATATATAGTTTTCTACTTTTAAAATACTAACTGTTATATTTATTGCTTTACTTCTATTTTTGAAATGAGTATTTTATTCTGATTTTTTTTTTTAATTCGATTTTTAATTTAACCGTAATAAAACTGTTTTGGCATTTGTAATAAATCGTTTTTCACTTGATAGTCCTCATCAGATATGTTACCGCCAAACAACAATACATTGTATTGTTGTATTCCAATTTGAAAAGTGAGTGAGCCAGTATAATCACAGTCACGAGGGAATCTGTTCCTTAGATTGGTGTTGCATTGGAGATATTAGTAATTGTTAAAATTTCATACGGCACAAATGTCAATGAGCAGTGATGACCACTTACCACCAGGTGGCCAATTTACCTATCCACCTACCTAATTTAAAAAAATTGTATCATAAAAATTAAATACATTGAAGCATTTGAAGCTTCTGTTCGAATAATCTTTGTTTCAATACAGCGTTATTCAACGAAGCACGCCGCAATATAGGCTTATTAATGAACGACAAATAGAAATTTCGTATGCCTTTGTACGTTAACATATCAATCACTCGTATTCGATATCTATAGATGTAATACTTAACTGTTGTATAAGGAAATTATCCAACTCTTTATTACTTTAAATAATAACAAATATTAAACATCCTCAAAAGATATAAATTAAAAAAAAAAGACAAAGAAATTGAATTGTGTTTTCTTATAAGGCAGACAATCAAGCCAACTGGGACACTATCGTGTAAAACTATGTGCGCAAATTAGGTTGATTGCTATTCGTCATTCATCATAATCTGATACGACGACTAGAAAGAGATCAGGGGCTTGCTTTTCATGCTATCACGATATTAGTAACTAAATTGATTAAACTCGGGGCTAAAACCTACGATTGAATAAACAAGTTGAAAAATAATTTTAAAGGTAGATAACCTAGAAAAAAAATCAGCGTAAAAAATATGATGTCGTAAGACACGCGGTTAGAACAAAAATGCTCTCCCTGTGTGTATTATGTTGTGTGAGTTAAAATAAAATAAAGAAAACATTAAAATAAGATATTTTTAAACAATAGTATTTAAAATCGTATATAACTAACCTAAACTAATCGAAGTAGGAAGAGGGGGAAAGGCCGTGTGGACGATTTCTGCCAGCTCCCTCCTGTAAGCCGTGTAAAACAAAAAATTACAACAAAGCATATGACCACGTAAATGAACTTTCCAATTTTAATCCTAAAAATTAACAATGAAAAAATATATGAAGCTCTTTATCACTGGCATCGGAGCGTTCATTACATTTAGCGCGTGTCGATTTATAACCTCAATTAGTCAGAGGCGCGTGCTGCGACCGACGACAACTGACAAATCACCTACCACTGCCGACTGTTGCATGTGGGTGGCACTTGCACTCACATACTGCAAACACATATATATTCGACAACCCAGTATTATTTAAAATAAGCCTTGACATGATATAATACGGTTCAGTTTTAAATATCGTGCCAATAATCATACTTTCAGGGCCTATACCACGCCTGTGCAAGTGTGACTATGAGCAATCGAATACAAATAGGTACGCCCCGTGAGTATCATACAACAATCTTGACAGACGCATTCATGCATCAATTGCATTCGAATTTATTGTTGAATAAATCAGCTTTAATAGCCGATTACTATGCATCAACGAATGCATTAAATTCATTTAAAAATCCTCACAAATTTTATTTAAATTAAACATCGAATCACTATTTAAACAAGATTGTATGAAATCATTTTATTTAGATTTATTAGAAAACTAATTCTACTATAACTTATATACTGTGATTTTATGATAAAGACAAGGATTATGAAACATTTTGTAATTACCAACAAACGTCAAATATTGTGACCAATTTCAAACACGGCCTCTGTTTCGAAGGGAGACTCGCAAAATTCGCAGGAAACAAAAGAGGATTACTGCACATATTCTTACTTACTCTTTTTATCAGAGAGACTAGTTCAGTCGTAGAACCAATAGCTTCACATGCTTTCTGTGACACGGGAACACTTCGAAACCCCGATTTTCTACTGATAATTTAATTACCGATAAATTTTTATTGGCTAGACCTGAAGCCTAGGACCTAAAAATCCTAAATTTCAAGCTTATAAGCAAACATTTAAGCCTCGCCTCGTAATTTCCTTAAAAACAGTTTTGTAATAAATCATGAAAATAAATATTTATAATTAAGGATCAACATTGACCGGACTTTCATTTGGTATGTCATAAGATGAATTTGGAATTATATTTTATTTTAATTATCTAATTTGTCCTATCTAATTAACCACCAAGATTTTAATTCGTTTAATTAGGATATACGACTAAGTTTAAGTTAGATGGTCGCCATATGATACTAATAAATCTACAATACTAAATAGAGGTCGTTAGTTTTCGAAACTCACGAATATAGTTATACCAGCTGAACCTGAGGTTTTACTTTCTACTTCTTTATGGAACTTATATATTTTTAGCATTAGCAGCCTGTAAATTTCCCACTGCTGGGTTAAAGGCCACCTCTCGGCGGTGAAGGAAAACATCGTGAGGAAACCTGCATGTGTCTAATTTCAACAAAATTCTGCCACATGTGTATTCCGCCAACCCGCATTGGAGCAGCGTGGTGGAATATGCTCCAAACCTTCTCCTCAAAGGGAGAGGAGGCCTTTATCCCAGCAGTGGGACATTTACGGGCTGCTAATGCTAATAATATAGAAATATATAAGGGTTATATTGGCCTATTTTCTTTTATAGGATTGATAATACCGTAAAAAGAATATTTCACTTAACTCAAAGCTTGACCAGTGATATTCTGTAAGAACTTACTTCGTATCTCGCTCGTTATATGTTGAATCCCAGCTCAATCTGACACGCTATTTTGACATGTGTATCCTTTACATGTGAAAGATATCATAACGTCAAGTTTACAGTTGGTTTTTATATAATAACTCTACATATATCTGTGGTTTGTTATATTTGTAAGGACATTGACCGACGATGACTTTGATAAAATTCATAAAGCGGTTCGTATAAAAATTCATAGAAATCATACGTAAATGTTAAGCGTACTCGTGTAACCAAGCCGAACATCATTCCGTTTTCATTGCTGAACAAAAACATCACGAAGAAACCTACATATGTTGGATGATTTTGTTAAATCCATATGAGATAGCTTAGTAAAACTAGATCAACACCTTCTCAAGATTACGAGAGACTACAGTTATTTGGGAAAAAAAATTTGGTGCTTAATTTGTATTTATAATTCATCTTGTGCTCGGCGGTGAAGGAAAACATCGTGAGGAAACCTGCATGTGTCTAATTTCAACGAAATTCAGCCACATGTGTATTCCGCCAACCCGCATTGGAGCAGCGCGGTGGAATATGCTCCAAACCTTCTCCTCAAATGGAGAGGAGGCCTTTATCCCAGCAGTGGGACATTTACGGGCTGCTAATACAGTTATTTGCTGTTATATTTTTTACTTTACTAAGAATTTATTACTATTCATTTTTTAAATAATTAAAATGATCACACACACTAGTTCACACACAACATTTAATAACGTTTCATTTTTTACTTCAACAGCTTTACCACACGAGTTTTTAAGCAAAATATTTTCTAGTATATTATCCGGCTGTCAATCTCAGCGATAATCACAATTAAAAAAACTACTACGCTAAACAAGTTTTAAAGTCGTAAATCTTTAAACCCGCGTTTTTAATTACGCCTTGTATATTCACTTCTAAGCTCTGATATCAAACAAGACATCTAGTTTACTAACTAACGAATAAAAAATATTTATTTATTTTTCTATTTTATTATTGTGACATTTGATAGAGGCTAACATTATTTTTCATATACAAATATATCTGCGATACTAGAAACAAAAGGTATTGAAGAAAACAAAATTCTGATTCATACAATTATCGTCCCAAATGGTTTTCTTTACCATTGAACAGAAATTGAGTTACAAAAAAGGCTTAAGTACCTTAAAAAACAGTGGTACTTACTCCGGTTGTAACATGAAAACTTTGGTTAATATTTACGTATTTTACGGACTAAACTATACCGCCTCATTAAGGGGCTAAAAATTTTACGATAATTTGTGTAGTAATGATGTCAGAAATGACTTATACATACATATTGCAGTGTTAGTGACTATGGACTGAGATGATCTTTTGATCTTAATTTAAATTTATAAAATAGGGAATTTATATTAAATTAAAATTACATATAATTTTAATACTTGCGTCTATAAAAATAGAATTCATAATCAAATGACGAAAGCTTGGTTAAAAATCTCAACGTTAATTTCATTTTTAATTACCAGTGCAATTGATTAAGCGCTAAAATAATTAAATGTGACTTAAAACATTGGACGGTGTTAAATTAGTTTTGCGTACAATAATTTGCATAATTATTGCGTGTAACCATACTGTAATTGGATTTGTAGTGTCGATTTATTTATGCCATTAAATGGCAATGGCAGATTTTATCAAAGAAAACTAAATTTGAAAATAAATAGAACAAAAAAAAAATGTTACGGAGTAAGTAGTACAATATTTTATCGATGTCTGTTTTGATTGCAAGATCATCACCAAGATCATAAGATTTAAATTCTCAAGTAAAGGACAAAAACTAAATATTAAAAATAAAAATTGTATAGAAAATAAATAGTTACTGTGCGTAGCCAAACAATTATTTCATACATTTCGTACATAGCACAATAACTTATCGATAGTAAACGTCTATTTTGATTGCAAGTTTATCAGAGAAAAGGATAAAAAGATTTTGAGTTGCAAGTAAAGGATGGAAAAAGTAAAAAACTAATTTAAAAGATGGCAACATCAACAAAGCATACATAAGATACAATTAGTTATACGCACGAGTATAATACAATATTATTATTTCAGATAAATTTTATTTACTTTCAATATTATTAATAAACGACATAAAATAATAATAAGCATGTATTGCCAGAGCAAAACTTCAATCTAACTTAAAAATCTATTAAATTAATAATGAGATAAAATAAACTATTTTATCGAGAGCTTCTGAACTGCATATTTTTAAAACGCATAGTTGATTATTTACAGCTTGGAAGCATGTCACGACGGATAGATTGAGGGCTGCCTGTGTGGGCTGAGTAATTTAAAATTTAATCATACCCTACGTAGGGATAGCAGTCTTTTACCTTTATAGTGGACGCCCGGATATAATAGAACTGCCTTCGCTATACATGCATTTCTGACAGGTAATAAAAGTTTGGAAATGAGTTCAGCGAGTTGGAAAATGGTCGCGACATAGTCCGAGGCTATTTGTTAAAGATTTTTATAATGTTCTCATTTAAATTTACATTATCTCAGAGCAAAGAGGTTTTCGTTATTATTTAAAAGGTTTAAAAAGGATATTTATTAATGTTGATTTTTTACTACATATTATATGATCAGTATACTGTGCATATTACAAGTACTGCACGGTATGTTTTTGGTGAAAAAAGCTGTATCTAAATCTAAAATACAATTTGTTCCGTATATGTGTAGAGCATATAAGTAGTCGAGTAGTGTGTACACCAGTTTTCATGGGTACGCCACTTCCCGGGTTCAATTCCCGGTCCAGTCGATGTAGAAAAAGTTCATTAGTTTTCTATGTTCTCTGTAGGTCTGGGTGTTTATGGTATTTCCGTTGTTATTTCTGATTTTCCATACACAAGTGCTTTAGCTAGTTATATGGGATCAGGGTAATGTATGTGATCTTATCCAATATTTATTTATATTATTTATTTAACTAAAAATCACAATTTTTTATCATATAATTAAAAATAAGTTTGTTTCAACTTTAATAATAAATTTGTAGTTTAATGAAACTCAATGCGAAAAACCAAATTCATTCCCAACAATTATAATTAAAAAAAAAACAAATATCACTCAAACAGACAGTTTTATATGCTAACTATACCACGCCAGTTAGTTATTACCCTCATTATCTTCAAATAAACCGTAGGGCGAGCGCATACGTTAATTTGATCAGCGAGTAGATTACCAACCTCTCTGATCCTTGCCTACACGCCATTTAATATCTGATTTGTAGAATTATTTACTTAACTAGGTACTTCTCTATAGATCGTATGAGCAAAGTGTCGATAAAAAATTCCCCGCCCTACATTTATCGATGCAATGTAAATGGCAAATGTTTCTGATTTGAGATAAACCCTTTAATTAAATAGAGCATACTTGAAATGTTTCTGAATTATAGTATATATGGAATTATTAAAATTCTGATGGTAATTTAATCGTATTTTCTCTTTTTTTTTAAATCGTATTTCTTCAAACATGCTGATAATTAAAATATTGATAGAGGAAAAAGAAAAAAGGGTCCATAAATATAAAAATACCGGAATGCTTTTTATAAAAGTAAATATATATTAACATACCACAAAGACAAATAATGTTATACAAATTTATTCATTCTATCATTTAATATGTTCTCTATCAGACCTGACGAACGATTTAAGAAAAGTTAAAAAAAAAAACAAACCATTTATCCCCAATTTTTTAGTTCCAGCAAGTTGTCAATAATTTTAAATTTTTAACTTACGAATAAAGATTGATTCACCGTTTAAGAATAGAATAGCTCGTGATAACATATTTATTTCACTGTACTAAATTAGGACGAACTATTATTATATTGAAATAAAAAAAACAATAAATATTTCTTATTTATTATACTTAATCATGGCAAACTTGTGATAATTTTTAATTAAAATAACGAATAATTAACACCAAATATAAATTATTAAAACTCTCTTTAACATTTAAATAGCTTTGTAATTAACTTATTTGTTTCGAAATAATATCTTTATTTGCATAATTGGTTTTTAAAAATAGAACCCAACACAAAACCTTTTTTACAATTAACTCCACAGACATGCGCGTTGAAATATATACAATATAAATGGATGTATACTCTTCACCGTGATCTTGATAGTTTTTCCAAGCTGATAAAGTCGTTAAGTTTGGTTAAAGCCGATTCATACCGACTTTAAAGGTGTCTGTGTTTATTTCATAAAAATAATTGGTTAAGATTACGCTATCTTACTTGAAAGTATATTTTTATTATAATGTCTTCAAAAAACTGTAATTTAACGCCTCAAAAGCATTAAATACCCATAAAAATAACGGCTTTCAATGCCTAACAAACACAAGCCACTAAAGTCGCGAGAATCACCACATTACTAATAAATAATAAATATTTTATGTTAAATAAAAGCGAAATGAATTTAAATGAACTTCGATCTACATTAATATGCTTATAAATAGAACTGATAATAATAATTTACTAAGTTGAATTAAAATCTAGTCCCATTACGATAAGCAAACCCTTTCGGTCTTATCTTCGCGAATTACACGGGTTTCATATCGCGTACATTAATAATAATATACTACCATTAGTCCAGTTCGAATTAGAAATTGTTTGTATAAATTGTAACTTTACGGTATACAACTTATCATTAAATATTTTTTTACAAACTATATGTTTATAATTGTATATATTCGACGTCAAACAACAAACACATAGAAATACAACAGATTTTTTTAAATAGTTATACCGAAATGAACGATCTACGACCTATTTAGTTTCGTAAGCCGAACCTCGTTCAATACAAATATGTTCGCTCAGATCATGATAAATACCGGATACGGATAATGAAATTATTTCAAATGGACGGCCAATTGTTTATACAACCATTGTCGTAGAAATTACCAATGTATCATCACGGTATCATGCGAAAGTGATCCCGTGGCGTCTACTAGCCTTGTACTAGCCTTCCTGGGCCCATTCGAGTCCCACATACCCCCCACATCTCGTGGGGGAAACGCGTAATGAGTTTTTTCAGCGACAAAAAAAAAGGAATTACTAATGTATGCTTGGTGGTAAAATGTCTCATACAACCCTTTAGTTGGTTTGGCATTCGTAAAGTGATATCGCTTTATTGGATTAAATAATTCGCGTAATATCAAATACAGTAACTTAAAAAAATGAATAGCAGGGCCAATCTTTTGAAAGGTAACGAACCATAATAATATGTCAAAACTAAAATTAACCCAATTTCAAAGCCCTACCTATTTGTATAACTAAAAAGAGACAAGTTTACTGAAAAAGGTATTAATTATTTGAGTTATCTGCGGTATTCGAATCGAATAGGTTCTCAACACAACGCCGTTTTCCGGACAATTAATTCAAATACGCAAACACGCAGCTATGTCAATTGAATTTTTTTATACAAATAAAAGCTAAACTACATGCTATGATATTTTTTCATTGTTTAAAAAAAATCGATATTTTTTTATAAGCACATCTAGTTAGGTACTATTCAAAAAAGTTTTTATTTTTATTTTTTTTTAATCAAATGTATTTGTATTTCATTTGTTGTTGTATTTTTTGTTATCTCGATAAAGATAGATGTCATTCGGCCATTAGCCGAGCAATCGACAGACTAAAGAAGATGGATAGAGTCGGAGCGATTTATATCAATTCTCTACAAACGCTTGACGGTAACTTACCCGTTTGATCAAAAAACCATTAGGCGATATGTACAAATTGAATTATCGATATATTCCAAAAATTTCAAGTTGGTTACTTGAAATTTAGTATTGCTCCAATACTGTATTTATAAAGTCATTTAGTAAATAAAATAAATAAGTCAGTTAAAATAGAAGTGATAAAGAGAAAAATGATTTAATATTGCAGCCCTCAACAATTAGGTATAAAAAGAAACGGAATAAAAATACGTACAAAACGAAGCGAATGCATATAAGAATGCCTAAATTAAAAAACAAAAGAAAAAATATTTTGTATACACAAGCTTTGATTTATTATATGGGTAAGTGTACTAGAATTTATCGACACCAGTACCAAAAGTGTGCGCCAAAATTCCAATACAATCGGTTTAGTCTTACTGGTTTAAAATACTATTGCAAAATTTATCTCATGCACACTAACAAAGAACATTAAAATGGCGGACGGGCAAATGGACCATCCAAAATGGCTGAACTGGTACCACTCACTAATCAGATTCTACCACTAAACATCAATACTTAGGGTTGTCGTGTTCCGT
Source organism: Vanessa atalanta (assembly GCF_905147765.1). NCBI lineage: Eukaryota > Metazoa > Arthropoda > Insecta > Lepidoptera > Nymphalidae > Vanessa > Vanessa atalanta. The sequence continues at coordinate 10,200,839 of NC_061880.1, read as the reverse complement.
TTTGAAGGGTGAGTGAGCCAGTGTAACTTCAGGCCTTAATATTAATAACATCTTCCTAGGTAGATGAGACATTGATATAACGGTTCGGTTAATATTGCCAATGTATGGCCAGAGGTGGCCACTTACCATCAGGGAGCCCATTACCCGTCCACCAATATATTACACAAAAAAATGTACTAACATAAATTCCAACCAAATTAAATACAAAATTCAATTGAAAAAAAAAGTCACAATATCAATCATTTATTTAAAAGAAAAAGAATATTTTAATTAAAATTACAATAACGGTTATCAGTTTTAATCTGTATGACCTTGAACAGTGAATCTCTTGATGTCATTAGAAGTGAAATCCTAATATTTATAAATTAAACGTTGGTAAAACGTGATTTATGTTAAAATTTAATTAAAATTCATCTAGCCTTGTGAAAACACTGTAAACACAGCAGCGTAGCGTTTACAAAAAAAAAAAAATACAAAAGAAGCTCGATCGAAACCGATTTCGCTTTCGTACAGTCTACACGAACACTTTCCAAACGTGCGTCCGAACGTACACTAATGAAAACGGCCTACAGCGTAGATAGATTAATATTTTTTTTAGTCAAAGGCTTGTACGTATCGCGGAGTGCAAAATGGTGTTTTGAGACGGACAAAATGGCGCAGACTGCGGGGAGTCGGATTCACAGCACTTTGGCAAATGCTCCTAGGATCCGGATTTGTTCGCAATGGCCGGATAAAAGAGAGTACCGCTCACACCGTCATATAACACAGGTGCTATATATTAATAAAATAAATTGATTTCAATATAACTTTATGGATACACTTCTTGATAGTGTATTGATTAATTAATCAAAAATATTGTTATTGATTCGAGATTCCTCATTTTTGCACAATAAGGTAAAGCTATTCCTATTGTAAGAGATACTTAAATATACAATTTAAACATCACGTCATTGTATTTTTTTATTTAAAAAAATTTAGTCTTGTAAGACTAACTTTTTTTTCTGTATTTATATTTTTTCTATAATCTGTAGAGGAATACGAAAAAGGTATTACTAAAAAAACGTAATATTCAAAAACAAAGTAGACATTATTATGAAAATTATTGCTAGTTAGTTTTTACTAACGCTTTTGATTCCGTTGTACAACATAAAAATCTCCCCGATAGTGATCGTTGCAGCGTAAATGATTAACAAACTCACAAACACACTAACAATATTAATAAGGATTGTTAGATAAAAATGGTTAATAAAAACTAAAATCATGTTACGTGTAATTAGTATTGCGTGTTGCCGAAATTCTATTTTTATTTTCGTGCACATCCACGGCCCCTTTTGTTATATTAACCATATCACGTCAGTTTTATTCGCTTCATTTTTTAATAAAATATACTTCACTTTCCTATTTTGACGCATTAACATAGTGTAATTACATCACATTTCAACTGCCTCTTTTTATTTAAAATAGGTAAATGGTCCACTTGGTAAGTGGGCGCCAATGCCCATTGACGAGACAAAGAATCTAAGAAATATTAACCAATCCTTACATCGAAGATGCGCCAACACCCCGAGTCAGACAAATAAAACGATATTGAACTTTTGCTTAAAATAAATCGGAAAATAGGCGAAGCCAAAGAATTGTCATCCCATGCAATTATTAGAGTGAAGGAATAAAACAAAGTTGGATTAATTAAGCATGATGTCTCTATGCTTAATCTCTACTTTATATCTCCACGCGTGGCTAGCCTTGGTAAAATCGCTCAAGAGATATGGGTGACCGAAATATGTAGATATTTTATTTAATAATCAAATATAATATGCATAATGTTTTAGAAATGTTAAAATGACATGATAGTTTAATTAAAAGTATAGATAATAAAAATAGGTCCGGTGTCACGAGCGCTCTTTAAATCTCCAAAGATTCAATAACATGAAGTATCGATACACAGTTTTGTATGACTGAGACATGCTCTTATACAATTTATAACAAGCCTATCAGAATCAAAACATACGAGTAATTTATATAAGAAAACTTTGAATAACAGTGATAGTGCCACGCTGCATACCTTCAAGTTGCATCCAAATGGGCCTGCACGCCACGAGGAAGTACCGCTTTCAGTCTAAAAAATGGTAAAAAGTAGTACTAAGCTGCTGCGTATTGTTACCGAAAACAATAGTTGGCCAAAGTGTACCATCAGCGATTGAGGTGGAAAACCCGGTCCAAGTATCCATGATCAGGATGTACACCACCTGAGCCGAAATTCCCATATTATCCTGCAAATTATTTGCGCTCGTTACTTGTCGGAGTGAACTCTTCCACCTTCGCTGTGGACTTCTGCAACACAAGTTCAACCTTAACATCGTTCGTTTTCTCAAACAGACTTTCATTTTTATCGAGAATCAAATTTCCTCTCCGGCTGATAACTCAAACCTTCTCTTCCCTACCTACCGTGGGCTGGGTTGCGCGTTCAAGTCAGAAAAGATAATATTACCTGATGATTCCATACCGACAATGTACAAGTTATTAAAGCACAAATATGTGCACAAAGAAAAGTACTTTATCTATTCTGAAACAATGAGAGACAGACATAGAAAAAACTGGAAAGAGATCAGATGATCAGAGCACCAGACCAACGACCCAAACTGTTTTTAAGGCACGAGAATATAACACATCTTAAATGCTTATTCTGTAGACTGAATGCAAATAATTTCAATTAGCTTAGTTGAGGTTTGGTCTCCGTACATCACTATCTCCAAAATAGTACTGAAGCAATGAGGTAATTTTACACTAGTAGCAAAGTCCATTGTTGTATACGGTCCAAAGAAGTCGTACGCTATTGTAACCTATCTTTTTTTTGTGAGGATATAACGTGATTCAAAAAACTTCTAAATTATATTATATTGTTTTCAGATAATACATATATTTTAGAGATATCATATAATACGAATGTAGTCAAAGAGTACTTCCACAGACTCAAAAAAAAGGTCTATCATGTTTCCAACTAATAATATATAAGAATCAGTAATTATTGAAACTATTAAAAAAAACTAAACCACTTTCAACTATTAAAGATTTATTTAATACCTTCTATTGGTACTTTTTTCGTCTGTCATATAATCGATTGTTTAAAAAGAGAAGTTAAACATCCTCAAGTTAATTAGTTCGTCGTATAATTATAACGTTATTTTATATTATAAATTATTTTCATTGTTTTCACCTCATTAATATTTCATTTACATTAAAATAAAAATGGCACCCAAATGTTATTTCTGAATTAATTAGTTTAAAATTAATTAATTATCATGTGTGCTCCGGTTCGGTTTAAAATAGTTCGTATTTTCGTAATTACAATAGATATAAAATTATATCAGATTTTTTGTTATTAACTTATCTTTTTTTAAGAATAATAAGTTGTTAATAAGTTATGAAGATCTTCGCCTATAAATTCCTGAACCGATTCAAATTCCTTAAAAGCCAAAGACGACCACAAATCGTATAAGGCTGAGAGCGGTCATTATTTGTTCATAAATAAACAATTTCTTAGTTTATTTATTGTATTAATCCCGAATATTCCGGGAAGTTAGTTTTAAAGGGTAATAAATACTTTCAAAGGGGAATATTTGGCGAGGGCTCGGAATACCGCGGATGGTTGGCGAGACAAGGCACTCCTGCGCAGATAAGTAAAGTTGCATGTACCGCCGTCGATTAGAGCTATTTTATTGCAGTTTTTGTTCAAAGAATTTAAATGTTGAAAAATCTAACTTTAAAACAGCTTACTGATACTGTAATTATCTTCGAATTAACTTTATATAAAGTTTAGTTTAAAACAGAAGTTGTAATTAATTTATTCCACTTTTTTCTGCATTGAATCGACTAAGTAGCAATCGCATATTTATCTTGTGGTTGTTTTATTTATTTTAGAAAGGCAGACGAGCAAATGGTCCTTGATGCTAAATCACCTCTACCCATAGACAATGGTGCTGTAAGAATTATAAAGCACTTACACTGACAATGCAACGCTATCCACGCGATGCAAGATGATATCCTTATATTTATATATGTTAGACTTATATTATTATTTATGTGTGGCCCAGTGGTTAGAACGCGTACATCTTAACCGATGATTTCGGGTTCAAACCCAGGCAAGCACCACTGAATTTTCATGTGCTTAATTTGTGTTCATCTCGTTCTCGTCGGTGAAGGAAACCATCGCGAGGAAGCCTGCATGTGTCTAATTTCAACGAAATTCTGCCACATGTGTATACCACCAACCCGCATTGGAGCAGCGTGGTGGAATATGCTCCAAACCTTCTCCTCAAAGGGAGAGGAGGCCTTTAGCCCAGCAGTGGGAATTTTACGGGTTGTATATGTAATGTAATGTAAATGTTATGCAAGTTGGTGTCACTTGTAAGCAGCTCATTTCGGTGAGAGAGCTTAATTTTGTATTTATGTTTGAAGTTTATTGCTTTTCCGTTAGTAGATTCTGACACGTGTGGATATACTCATGTCAGATACTACCGACACAAATAGTCGTCACAATATTTTTATCACCAAATGAAAAAAAAAGATGGACATAAAATTGTAATTTAATATGACTATGAAAGATCCAGTCGTAGCGTTGGTGGTCACTCAAATTTGAACCTGCGCTATTCATTTGATAATGTCGTCATCTTGTCTCTGTGTGTACGAGTGCGTTCAAAATATTTTACAGGCTTCTTAATATTTTTCCATATAACGTATCACTAATTTCAAATATATTACGAATTCGAAATGGAAAGTCAATAACGATTATAATTTAAGTTTAATTTATTTGTAAAAAAATTACATTTATTAAATTAATTTACGTATATATATATATATATATATTTAATATATATATATATATATATATATATACTTCATTTATGTAAATAAATAATGATCTTGATGATCATTAATAAAAAAAAAAACAAAAGAAAGCGTATTGTATTATATTTTAAAACGTAATATGTATTTGCAATATATTATTGCTTATCAATTTTTGTTAGTTCATTATAAGTCGGATTACAAAGAGGATATAAATATTACATAAAAGTCGCTTTTTATACTGTAATATATAATTATTACGATGCTACTTATATACTTGTAAATAATAAACCTTTACTTTACGAGAAAAATACGATCGAGTTTGTGACGTCATAATTCAATATACATGAACACTTTAGTAAATGACAACGTATATAATAAAAAAAATTTTTGAATTCACGCTGTATTCAAACTGTATGTTTTCACATTGAAGTCACGTACAACAGAGCCACGAAGTAACATCTGTCAGGGAGACGCTTAAACCAACGCCGCTGGAACAGACGTTAGCCCTCCTTTATCTACGGGCAAATCTTATAATCACTCAACCGAAATACTCACAGTTCATGCGATTCCAGGTTTAAATTCTTTTTTTTTTTTTTTTAAATGGCATTGTTCATGAACTTTGGTCGTACATTTACAGGCTATAAGTTAATTATGGAGTATCCATTTCAATAGAAGCAAGAGCGTTAAAACATTAATTGATACATACTGAAAAATTACGTATAAATATTTTAGAAATGATATTGTTTAAGTTCATTACAATATATTAGATAAAATAAAGATAATATTTTGTTTTAGGAAGGAACCGTAATAAGTAATCCGTTAGCAAGCGATCACTGCAGGTTATTAAACCTTTTTAAAAGATCATATCATGAAAGTGTTACGTACTTCTGTTGTAGGTTTATAATACAATTCCGTCTTATCTTTACATGGTCAAAGTTTAAATACTAGAAAGATTATTATGATACAATAATCTTTCTTTTGATTAATTTTTTAGCATTTTCTTGTATTCAAATAACAAAGCTCGAAAATCATTGTTAATTTACGTAGAACGCTCAAAGTTGTCAGTAACTTAATTTGATATATATAAATATGTTTACAAATAAATTATAAACCAATAATTGTCGTTGATTTTTGTTATTATTCGCCATTTTGAAATCTTAAATATATATTTTTTATACAATTTGGTCTCCATAGAATTCTTTTTTGTTTTAAATAAAGTTTACAAACAGCTGAAAAATACCATTGAACTGTTTAAGCCTTTGCCTATTTATATACAAATTTAGAAAAAAAAAAAGGATGTTTTTAATTTATCAACCAAATTTAATTCAAAACGAAATTCGTAAATAAATTATACAAACGTATTCAAAAATAGAACGAACAATAAAAAAATTAAAAAGAAAAATTCAAGCCGTGTACGTCGCATGTGAGTTACATTTTGAATTTGATGATCAGAATCCACCGATATAACAGACAAGAAATAACAATGTCGCAGTTACACGTTAAGAGCTATCATTAAACCTAAGAAAAAGCTAATGGTTACGGGCCACCCACGTAGATAAATTCAGGAACGTGAGTTTGATGTAACACATCGTAAATCGGTATAGTTTGTTTCGCGTGCTTAACAGAAATCTAAACATTTCCAAGAATAACCGCGCATGCCCTTCAAAGACATTTTTTAGCAAAACGAAAACGTTGAAAGTATTACAACGGGAACGACATGAATTTTTTCCTTGAACAGGTTACATTTAAATTCTTGTGCCTGTTTGCACAATCGCGTGTGGTCTAATTATGAATACTATTGCGGTGCCTTTAGAAAAAACTTCGCAGTGTTTCCGCCGTGAATGGAATAAAAGTGTAGTGGTTTACGAAATACATTAAAAATATTCGAAATAACGATAACATACTTACCGGCGCCATAAATATTTTAATTTGCGTTGTATTTTGTTATTACTTTTTAGTCTAATGATTCAATTCAATCGTCCTGCAAAAGTGAACAGTTTTGTTTGAATTCAAAAGTGTTTGAATAAAATATATTTCGATTTACTTTTGATTTAGTATTAAAAAAAGATTTTGTAGAAATTTAAAATACGAATCATATTCCATCCTTTAAAAAAATCAATTGAATATAGTCTGATTTTAAATATTTTTTATAATTTAAATTGAATTAATTAATTTGAAAACAGAACGTTCTAAGAAAGATTAAACGTCTTTATTTTTGGAACGATGATTTTGTACGCGGGATACATAGTGAACTGGCAGAAACCGTCAAGTAAAGAAAAAAGCGTTATGGCGACCTTTTCCTCTTTTTTCTTTCTCTCTATATCTTTCTAATTTATATGCTTTTATATAATATTATTAAATTATTTTTTTTAATTCACGAGAGATATTAATATCAATTTTATTTATTGACAAACGTTGTTGATATATTTAATTGTCTGTTATTTAATACAAAATATATCGCGAAAGCAACTTCGTTTAAACCGGATTTTTCACGACGCTTCTCTTTTTTTCCATACATTAATTTCTCCCCAGACTTTTATCCATAAATTTTTCTACAATGTTGATGTAAAAATATATGTACATATATATCACATAGTATTAAATATGAACTAAGTATTAAGAACTTGGAACAGACGCGTTTACGTTGCAATTATAACCACACACCTAAGATGGAGACATGAGATCATGTTCCGCTGAGTGCAAACCGTTGTTCAGGACTGGACACAAGGCAGACAACCTTCAGTTCGGTTCCTCGCAAATTAAACGTTTCCACTTAATTCAATTTACTGTGATCTCGTTTAAAGAAAGTAAGAACTTGTTATCTCTCTGTTTTTAAAATGATATTTCTCTGTAACAGACAATTGTATAGTTTTGTCGCAAGTTATATTAAATTGTTATCTGTTAAGTGATGAATTAAATACGAAATCTATTTTATTATTTATAATTTAAACACAAATGAGTCATCTCTACTAATATTATAAAAATGGCAAAATTAGTTTATATAAAAATATGTATGTAGGGGGTAGTAATAGAAAGCTACATTACTCTTGAGATCCATAAGGCTTAAATTACATTTATATCAAGCATATTCGCTTGAACTATTACAATTTTTATCTAAGAAGTTGGAAAAGATACCTCTTTCATAAAACAGAATATCTCTAGAAAATATTACAGATTCCCCACTAAGTGAAACTAACAAAAATTTCACTGCGATATTGACGGTCGTAATAAATACATATACCTCGATCGATAGTGATAATTACAGTCTTTGTCACTGTAATAACTCTAGTTCAGTCACCCTGCGAATAATTTACAACAATACAAAGTATACGTATTATTGTTTAAAAAAAGATTGTGCATTCGTTGGTACCTACCAAGATGAGCTCAGGGCACTATTTTTATATTATACATTGCGTATTACGAATGTGATTGTAATCTTAATTGTGAAAATCTAGATATTTAAAGTCTTATTGTATAGTTTACAGTTAAAAAGATATTAAATATTTTCTATAGTAAGTAGTATTAAATTTCAATGAGTAGAAGACGTGATTCTGAATTTAAACCCAGGGCAAACACAACTGATTTCATGTGCTTAAATTGTGTAATACTTAATTTTCGACGGACAAGGAAATATCGTTAAGAAATCTGACTTTGGCGAATGAGATTCTGCCACGTTTACCCATTGGAGCAGCGTGGGGAGTAAGTTCCAAGCCTTCTTCTCAAAGTGAAAGGAGCCTTATGTTCAGTAGAGGAACATTAAAAAAATGTAGCTTTTTGATACTTACACTTACTTTTAATACATATTAACAAAAGTGAGTTATTTCTATGAAATTATTTACAATCAATATCAAACCCAACGAATAAATTCAATTATATAACAATAAAATCGTTACAATAAGGAAACGCTTATTTCGTGTCACACAAAAAAATAAATGTCTTAATTATTTTAGCGCTTTGCTTAATTTGTATAAAGCATTAAAATTACCTAATAACAGTTAAAGCCTCCACTAAACGACATTACAAGATCATGATATCTTGCCCAAAAAACAGTTTGTTTAATGTAAAGTGTTATAAAATTTCGATCAATTTCAGAATTTGAAGTACTAATAACATAAAATGTTTTAATTTTAGTCAAGGTGTTTTAAATTGTATCGCATATTTCTTAGATCACATTACAAGTCTATTTGAATAACGAAATTCCCTATAAATCGACCGTCCTGAGCAATTAAACGGATATCTTAAACATTTATCTCTGTGAGAATCTGTGAACATACACTGTCGCGAAAGCAGTTTCTCTGATTGATACTTTATAGTAAAAATATGCTAAGTAAAATATTTTGTTATATACCATATGACTTACGTAAATATGTTCCATATAATTAAGTAAATATGTAAGTAGCTAAAGCACTTGTGTTATGGAAAATCAGAAGTAACGACGGTACCGCAAACACCCAGACCCAAGCCAACATATAAAACGAATGAACTTTTTCTACATCGACTCGGCCGGGAATCGAACCCGGGACTTCGGAGTGGCGTACCCATGAAAACCGGTGTACACACTACTCGACCACGAGGTCGTCGAATTAATATTTTTATTTGATATTATAACTATTTGTATTTTTAAAGACAAAGTAATTTTTTTATTCAAGTAGGCTTCTTATAAGCAATTTTAAAGTAAAATATAGAGCCATCACCGTATCAGTATGTAGATTCTACCAAGAATAATGGCATGCGTTTATTAATAAATTGCTATATTTTGTAACTCTACTTTTCTTTTTAAAGTAAAACTAAATAAGATTATTTATTCACAATGAGGTTTTAATGTTTAAAAATGACTCAAAAAATGGTTACCCATTTATCTTATAGTGACCTGAAAATCGATCAACAAAAAATGATTAATTGTAAGAATATTAATCTATGTTTTTTCATTATTATACCTAGATCAATAGAAAATCAAGAAAGGTCCTATCGCATTTTTATGCCAAATAAATTCTAGTGATTTATGCCTTTTTAAATTTAGGCATCATTTTTAAGACTATCTATTTTTTTATTTTAATTCTTGTAAATCAATTTAAGTATAATTAAACTCGTATAATATTTATCCGCTGTATCAGTTCTTCCATTCTACTCACAAAAAGTCACATAGATGGGAGCTTTGATCAAATGAGCTCTAATGTGTTTGAAGGTAAATTGAATAGGGTTTTTCTAGACGGGTGTGATAGTAAATTCATTATCATTTTTTATACAATGATATTGCGGTGACATTAACATAAAACCTCGTACGTGGGAAATTAAAAAGTCATAAAAAGAGTATGACCTGAGTAATATCAATATACAGTTTATATGAATAGTGTGTATATTATATTTAGTCGTATTGGAATACGTGATCTTAACTGAAGACTGCGTTTGCGGAAAGTTCACCTATTCTTAACTCACACGTTATGTCTACAATTCGTCAAAATACTGTCAGCTCATAAGATATGTTGTTCGATCACAGGTCATTTAAATGAAAGTTATAGGGATTTTTCCAGAACCGCAGGCTCACCTTTGAGCGGAAGGTTAGGAGCATAATTCACCACGCTACTCCAATGCGGGTTGGGGGATTCACATTTAGCAGAATTTCATTGAAATTTGACACATGAAGGTTTTCTCACGATGTTTTCCTTTACGTCGAGCACGAGCTGAATTATAAACACAAATTCAGTGGTGTTTGCCTTGGGTCGAACCTGTAATCGTCGGTTAAGACGTACGCGTACCACTGGGCCATCTCGCTACATAAAGAGCATCACCACCTTTATCATCATCCTCATAATATCACCCTACTAGTCATAATGCATAAATATTCTATGCCTTTACCATTGTTTCATATTATTGAGATTGTTATGTAATCGAATTTAAATATAAAGGTACTCTTACGTGTATTATGTAATAATTAACAACATGTATCTTTATTCACTGACAAACGGACTGCAAATGAATCAACGAATTATGTTTAAAACGTCGATATGTCATTCATGAGATATGTTTCCTCTGTATTCTGTTTTGTAGCTTTCAATTCCGCCAAAAGGAATCATATTATTGGGCTCGTTATATTTGAATCGCTTTATTTTTAAAATGAGCATAAACTTATTTATACTCGAGAGTAATGTTATTATTAATACCGAACAGTCGACGTACAACGATTTGTATTTTAATTTTAAAGTATTATTAAATTGAATTGCATATTAAATTTTGTAAAAATAATTAAATTAAGAAATCATAAATGTCTAAAAGCTGGGCAAAACCTTCTAATCTCCTGGGAAGAAAGGGTCATCCCAACTTTGCTTCCGCGTTGGGGTGATTGAAGGAATTCAAGCCCATCTTGGAGTTTATTCTAAGAGGGCTGATAGTTGTATATGTACATACATATGTGGTCATTACTGCCTCGTTTGTCAAATGGATATTAGATATAAGACAGAGATAGATAAGACTGCAGATTTCGAGATCCTGGGTTCAAGCCCTAGGTCGGACCAATAAAAAGATTTTGGGTGTTTTAAAAAAAAAAGGCGGGGATAGAGCTATGTTTGTGTGAAATTTCAGAATCTAATATGCGAGAAGGACTATAATAATTATAAAAGTTATAGGATACACGTATCAAATGCAGAATACTGCGAAAGTTTTAATTGATGCTTGTTAAAATTTAAATAAAAAATAATAATAATAATCTCAGCTAATAGATTAAATTATAAAATAAATAAGGTTATATTTGTATGTTTAATTTTTTTCCGACTGCCAAACATTGGTAAGCAAATTATTTCCGTTTGTTTTTGTTTTTTCCGTTACATTATATTAAGAGAGTGAAGGAATATAGAGTGGAGAGCAAGCATTCCCTTATTGAAATTGGGCGCCGTAACCGAAATCGTTCAGGACGACATTACATATGTGACAATTTTTTTTTCACCGCCGAACAATATAAATTATAAACATTAATTAAGGACATGATTATACCATCACCTAAATTATACTTAGCTATATCATCAATTAGGTTCTAAATAAAATAAGCCTAATAAATTAAATATCCTGTGAATACCTATTACATTATACATTCTTATAGACATCTCATATCTCAATACATATAATACATTCTTCACGAACGAAACTTATTCCACGATTCTGAACTGACGTCGGAATTTATTTACAAACTTGAAGGTTTTCAATATATTCCCTTTTAAAGTAAACCAATAAATTAATTATTTATCTCAAATCATGATCTACAATGTTTCATAAAAAAAATTATAGATTCCCAAATCCCAATTAGGGGCAAACTACAATCTACCAATCGCTTAAAAAGTAAAATTTTTATACTTGTAATAAATCAAATCTCTCGATACTTCTCTATTCTTTTACAACCAGCAAAAAATGTAATACCAACTAGTAAGTCAATCATCGACTAATAACGTTATTACATATAAAAAACTATCGATATAAAACTTAATAGAGTCACTTTGTATGAAAAGATTTGTTAAAATTCCTATACCGTCCGGTTATATTTTATTTATGGGCACAGCGTAAATGCTGTAATAAATAATCTCGCCTACGTATTATATTTTTAAAATATTTATAAACTTGACCTTTTGTCTTGGTTTTATCAAAGCGTTACTCAATGAAACGTTTTAATGCAGCGTTAAGTGAGATCAGGGCTGTTACAATTTAATATCTTAAAAAAAAATATCTAATATTTTTTTTTTCTTCTAATAAATAATCCACTGAAAAAACCCTTGTCATAATGAAGAGTTAGAATTTTAATTCAATTTATAAATAGTAATGAATCGGACACATAGCTAAACATAAAAATAGCACATAATACTTGACAATAAGTTTTTTTACAAATACTGATTAAGTTTTTACATCAGCAGCCGTAATTCATTATGCAGTTTATTTTAAAATAAATGTTGACAGCCCTGAGTTTAATATCAGAGAACAATGCGCCATAAACAGGCGGTCATATCAACGCATAATGCAATCGCATAGCGACGAAATGGTACTTTTAAATTCAATAATACACCACTTTGAACCTCTAGTGTATAGTTACCAGTTTATAATGTTTAGTAAATTGCAAAAAGTAAACGACGTATATAGTTGTACGTAAGAACTTATTCGGTATTGAAATAAATGCGCGTTATAATAAATTATTAAAGCAAAATCTTGCGTTCTTTCCGTGGGAATTTCATTATATAACAAAAATGAGGCAGACATTTCTATATTTGTAATAGCGCAGCTATTAGAACACGTGAATCTAAGCTCATTATTTCCATAGATTCAATCCCAGGCGAGCATCACAGATTTTTATTAATTTGTATTTATTATCATATCTGTTCTGCGGTGTAGAAAAACATGGTAAGGTAACTTGGATGGGTAAATACTGCAACATGCATTTCCATAACGCTTCGGAGCAGCCTGGCTGATTAAAATTATCTCAAACGGAGACACAAATCCTATAAACCTATATCATAAGCAGCCCGTAAATGTCCCACTGCTGGGATAAAGGCCTCCTCACCCTTTGAGGAGAAGGTTTGGAGCATATTCCACCACGCTGCTCCAATGCGGGTTGGCGGAATACACATGTGGCTGAATTTCGTTGAAATTAGACACATGCAGGTTTCCTCACGATGTTTTCCTTCACCGCCGAGCACGAGATGAATTATAAACACAAATTAAGCACATGAAATTTCAGTGGTGCCTGCCTGGGTTTGAACCCGAAATCATCGGTTAAGATGCACGCGTTCTAACCACTGGGCCATCTCGGCTCTTATATCATTATGTTTTATTTGATATCAAGTTAGGATGATATATAATGTGTATCACTAACTGCTGAGCCTTTAACTAAACTATTATATCGAAAATATACTATTCTATTATTCCTTCTTGGCTTTATGTGAACTTATCAGGAAATTTATCAAGATATCTTAATACGATTTAAGATCGATTTTTAAAACGTAGAATGATTGTTTTTTTTTTAATTTACTTTAATAATTATAGTGATTTGTAACTGTCCCGCCCTTAGACATTGGTTTTGAAGAAAATATTAATCATTTAATGGACCGTCAATGCTCCCACAACTACAGGAACGAAGATGCTGTCCCTCGTGCCTATAATTACACTGGGGCACTCACCCTTCAGACCGGAACATAGCAATACAAATTGTTTATGTTTGGCGGTAGAATACTTGATTAAATTAATGGAACCTACACAAACTAGCTAGTTCAACACCCTGCCTATTAGAAAATTCGACAAATAAATATTGAAATTTTAAAAGAATCTTAACTGTGATAGAGTCGTTTACTGGAATCGGGAAGAGTGAATTAGAACTGTACCATATTCACCCATAGATATTGGCGTGTAAGAAATAATAACCTTTCCTTATATTTCATGATGGATCATTGTCCCTGCAGTTACACTAGCTCATACACTTTCAAAAATTAACAAAACAAATAATATGCACTTTAAAATACAATTTAGTAACTCAAAGTCAAAATCTTTATTCAATATAGAAGCGTTAAACTTACTAATTTTTCATTGTCAAAAATTCATTTAATTTCAAATGATTTTCTACCTTCTTGAAGAGTGCATATATTTTGATTTAAATTCTATGTACATTTATATAAATACGTTTATTTTACAGGGAATGTAAAAACATACGTAAAGACGCAAGAAGTAAAATAATATTTTCTGGAAATAGAAATGGCAAGCGGTTAAAAAACCTTTCAATAGCCACGCTATAATAGTTTTTTGTATCATTGTAAGTTGAACATAAACGCAAAACGACTTTGCAAATTGTATCTAAAAAATATGTCTTGTATAGTCCATAAAAATTGTTGTCAGTAAATTATATATATTATTTCGCCTACTTTACATACTTCGCCTCCGAGGCTGCTGTCACGGAAGTCTTCAATTATTAACATTACAGGAGGTGAACATAAAGCTGTTGTTACATGAATAATAAAATACTAGAATATGCCGTGAAAACAGTAAAGCAACGACGAAGGGCGAAACACAATAGTGTTATAAAGGCAACAGTGTATCTTTATATGCGTTGACAATGTGCATTGTGCCTTAGGACTTACTTCGAAAAGAATTTTAATATTCTCGATTCTCATACTATACTAGCTTCATTCAAAATCGAGAGCCACTTTGCACAATATGAATTTACTTAAATATTCACAGCGACCAACCGTCTTATGACTTATCTAAGTCCCCGTTAAAAACTAAGTCGTAACTATTAAGGAAGCCCGGCATTTTACTAGAAAAAGTTAGATGGCTAATATTTTCTTCCTCTAAAAGTTAGAATGTAGTAAATTTTTAAACGATCTCGACAACGAGTTAGTTTTAAATACTCTCATAAAACTTTACGTGAAAACATTTAAAATTTTCTCCGAATATATTTTAAGTAAGATTCCATATCTTGCATAAATATCTGCGTTACTCGAACAATCCCACAAACAAACAAGAGACAAATTCATTCATCAATCAAACGTCAGTGAACAGAATTTATCATACTTACGAAATGCAATGCATCACGAGGCGTAGGTGTACTTTATCGCGACTTCCATGAATCAGCTGTTTTAAACCTAAGAACAACGATTTCAAAGAAGTGATAAAATATAAATTTCATATACATATATTAACCGTATTACTTACATTTGAAATGATATATCATAAGGTCTTCTTCCAAACGTACTATTATTCTCATCTGCTATTATTTATGATAACAACACACTTCTAACTAAAATGTATTGTATATAACATAGATTAAGAAAAGGGTAGTAAACAGGACTCATCAAAAATTCATTTGTTTTAGCGAGATGCCATTTCGGAGATAGTTTTTAGTCTAAATTTAGAGCTAATCAATGATAAACAAAGTTGAGTCAGTTGATCTTGGAGGTCTTTTAGAAGCTTTTTATAAATAATTAAGAAAATTAACTTCTCCCGTAGCTGGACGACAGCAGAGTGACGTGACCGGTCATTACCGAAAGGGTACGGAGTTCGATGAACGGGCAAATGGGAAAGTATTTCGAACGCATACTTAAAAAGACCTCGCATCCTTATTATGGTATTGCTTACAAATCTGAAAAAGTAAGTAAAATCTAACAAGAAAACTTGATTTTATTTCTGACAATGAATTCAAATCGAGTTCATGTCGAATAGGAGTTATATTCTGTATGAACTTTTATTTACCGTGACTTATTTACTTATTTACCGTGTGAAATGTTAAAAACCGACTTAAAGTATCATCGACCCATTGTAAGTGTCATAAATTTTACGTTTGCGTTTTTGTAAATCAAAACAAACTTGTTACTCTGAAACGCACTTATATATATTTAATTACTAGCTGTGCCCGCTTTTTGTAGCCTAAGTTATTATTACATCAGCTATCTGCCAGTGAAAGTCCCGTCAAAATCGGGGTGTCGAGGGTTTTCCAGATAATCTCTGGAGCCGGAGCAAACAGACAGACAGACAAAAATTGAAAATATGTTATTTTTACCTTGTCTACATACATTGGCATTTAATAAATAGCGATTTTTAAAATAATAAATAATAATATCACAAACAGACACTCCAAGTTTATTATATCCCATCAAAAACATACATGTAAAAATGAGAGCCAAGTCCAATATTATGATATATACCTTGGTTCTTGACTTCAACGACAATAGAAGTGAGATCTAAATGGGTGCCAAGTACAATGGTCCTTCCTGAAATTTATTTATAACTACATAAAATATCATTTCTTCTTATAACTTAGGATAATATATTGTTGCCTAAGGTTTGTCTCAATATATGAGCCAATTTTGACACGTTTATATCAAATAGTTTTTGAGTTATGAGGAGTTCAAAAGTGGCTCCAAATGGTTCGTGTAATATTACACACAGTGCTGCTCGCCAGTTCTGTTACTTGTACTAGGCTGACACGCTACCGCGTGTCTAGATGTGTAGATGATAACGGGTACGTGCTATAGCCGATCATTGATATAACTTTTCTCTTAGTATATAAGTATTCATTCTATTTTCAAAAACGCACCCTTAACTCTTTGAAGAACATTGTATGGCTTAGAGTCGCAATGTATAAAAAATACACTTATATATTTATATTACATATTATTTTACATGTTCTTATAAGATGCACGCATTCTAACCACCATCTCGACCACTGTTTTGATATATATTATACTATATTTATTTTTAATTAATAATATTATCTTGATGAAAAAATAACAATAATATATTTACTTATATTAAACGAATTAGTTTATACGATTATATGAAACACGTAGTAATTGAACATGAAAAAAAGACTACATACCGAGTTTCTTGTCAGGTCTTCTCCGGTCACAGCTAGCTATTACGTTATTATAAAATTTGTAAATTTACGATCAGAATTATTTGTAAGAGCCTTCTTGTATAAAGTTTATTTATTTTGTCTAAATGTGATCGAAAAAAGTATATCAGTCATCATCAAAACGTTGCACGAAAGATCTATCATGCATAACGCCCAATTCATATGTTGAAAAAATTGGCAAAATACAAATTAAATATTACCAACAGACAAATACATTATTATAGACCTTATCAAAATTAAGATTTAAATAAGAGTTAAATCGTTGATTATGAGGACGTTTACACTTTGTGATTTCAACCATATTACAAGATATTAGAATTAGCTCATGAGAAAGTAAGTCACGGGGCGCTGAAATGTACGTTACGTTTTAATGATATATTGTTTTATATATAATTATTTTATACAACATTAATGTTGTTCGTGTGACATCGGGACAGTAAGCTAGTGTCTGAATTTCTACTTCACAAGACTGAACACGCACTTAGCAATCCATCACGCCTAGTCTCGCCCATGGCTCTCTTCTGTCTCAGTTGGTGTCCTCGAGACATTGTTAGGCTTATCATGTGTATATAAGGCTATGCCCTGACTGACTATAAGGCATAACGTTGACTATAAGGTATGGTATGGCAGATACTTATAGTTTACAGGAAATTTTCATTTCGAAATATAACAAAACTTTCTAACAAAAAAAAACAGAGCTCTCATTTTAAGGAGACCCATTCAAAGTGTTATTCAATTCATAACAAGACAAATAAATAACGATAGGTAGTGTTATGTTATAAATAAGTATATAATAATTATTATACTTGACAAATCTAAATACTAATTATTATAAGTACAACAATTATCTTATTAGATCATTTTTCCTTTATTTTTTTTTAAAACAGAACAACCCTATTAAGTCATAATGTTTCTTTCATAACGTCACAAACAAGTTTCCACGCGATATTAAATATTGAAATAATACAATTTCATTTAATTATTTAATAATACATACAAAAATAGTTTAGTCATTTTACGTTCATAGAAGGTAAGTATACAGTTATATCCCATAAGTGTATACTTACCTACTATGAACGTAAACTTACGTATTCTTAAACAATCGTACTTTGACGAACTCACGTGGGAAGTGTTTAGCTTAGACGACTATAACAAATTAAGCAAATTTTGTTTAAGGCGACAGTTCATATGTATACCCATACATATAAAATGGCGTCTTAAACAAAAGTTTGTTACTCTATCACTCAAAATCAACTGAATGGATTTCAAAGAAACTCTACAATAATATAGCATATACATCAGAACAACATATAGACTATAGTTTATAAAAATACTAGCTGAACCTGCGGCTTTATCCGCGCGAAATTTATAGAATAAAACTTCCAATACCCGTTTATCCGTTTATTTAGTAAAATCCGTTCCTAAGAATCTATTAGGTTCTTCCAAGGAGACGACAAGCTCGAAGTCCAATGAAGATCTGCTGACGTTTAGTAAAAATATAAAATAACGCCAAAATATATAAAAATAAAATGAAAAAAGGCACGGGCAACTGTGAGCCCGTGGATATTGTAAATTAAAAAAAAAAAAAAAAACCAAACTATAAGGAACCAACTTGCCAAATTTCAACTTAGTTGGTGTTATAGTTTCTGAGTTTACGTGATTAATCAGTAAGTGGTATTTCACTTTTATATATAAAGTTTGGATGAATAATACGCGAGTGACGACGCGGGCAAAAACTAGTCAAATATATTGGCGGGATTAATGTCCTGAATTAGCAAAAATATGGGTCGCCCTCATAGGTCTTAAGAACAACCTAAATACAAGAATACTAAAAACTGAAATATGACTTTCTGCTTGAGTTTATTTCCTTTTTATTGGGATTGTAAATAATAATAATAATTACGTCGAGCACTTTTGAAAAGAATGTTTATTTTGCAAGATGCTTGTAAAATGTCAGTAAAATATAAAGTTTGCTGTTTTGTTACCTACATTATATATAAATCTACAATTATTATTTACACTTATAAGTTTTATTGGGATAAGTTCGCCTTTTTTATCTATTTAGTTGTGTTGTATTTTTGTGTAATAAATAAATTTAAAACAACAACAATAAAATATTTCATTCGAAAAATCAAAACATACTTTATTCACGTAGGATTTCTTTAATCAGTTTTGTATCGTAATTTTACAAATACGTAAAGCTATTCCGGTCCGGAATGTAGATTCAACCGAGAAAAACCGACAAAAAACTCAGTAGTATATATGTATATCCCGCAATAAGTATTCTATTATGAACATCCTAGTTGCAGTCACCATGATTTTATTTCGTATTTTCTAGATTCCAAGTAATGTAATAGAAAGTAACTTTCTTAATGTAACTATAAATTTAGCTATACAATTATCAATAACGAACATCTTATTTTAGAAATGTATCAATAATATTATTTAATATTATTTTTTATATAATATATAAATATTTTTGTTTACAATATGTTGATAATAGAGACAAGATAAATCGACCATAAACGAACTCGACTCAATATATGTTCAAAACGTAATACGTTGGAGTTTAATAAAGGGGCGCCCGTATCCCAAAAGACAGACCGCAGATAAGATCATACATATAAACATGAATAAAACTCAACCAATTGGTACCCTTTTGGACAACAATCCCCTTTATTGAACGCACCCGAATAGCGACCGCCTAGATATGAACAGCGAACAAGTTTAATTGAATCGAACGGTAGGTAAGGACCGGGAATTTTAAATGAAAATGTAATTGCACAAGTTGCTCCTGTGTAATTTTATTTCGTTATCGCTTCAGCTTAAATATATAAATGGTTTTAACTTTTTTTTTTAATTTTCATTTTATTCACGCTTCTCTGGTTCCATTTTTGTATTTATTTAAATAAAACAAGACTCGTATCTATTCATATTCGATAAATAACATAATCATATATTAGCTTTTTGAGTTCTAAAATACAACAAAATTTATTTAAATCTTATGTCTTTAAAGTATATAAAACTGATGTTTTTATATTTGAATGACTTCAACACTATTTGATCGATCACCCTAATCAAAACATAAAGAAATAAATTAAATTTATTAAATACAATAATTCATTATAACTAAACATATCATGGATATAATACTATTGTATACACATAATAAAGATTAATATTATTACAAAAAAAAAATAGTATTATAATTAAAACAAGATTTCATAAAATAATATT
The DNA here is from genome assembly GCF_905147765.1 of Vanessa atalanta. Taxonomy (NCBI): domain Eukaryota; kingdom Metazoa; phylum Arthropoda; class Insecta; order Lepidoptera; family Nymphalidae; genus Vanessa; species Vanessa atalanta. The sequence goes on along the minus strand of NC_061880.1, from coordinate 10,180,381 downwards.
AATTGATATTTACCCCGTCTGACTATAAAATGATGTTTTTTTAATAACTTCTTCATAATTTACATGGCACATACATTTTTCATGGAGAAAATTTTATACTACCTATTTTTTTTGTAACTTGATGTTAAATAACGCACATTAAATTATTATCGATGTGCGTTAGTGTGGGATGACATACCTACATAGGTGTGATGTCTATGCTTACAAAAAGTCTTAGTGTGCGTGAGACAACGTGTGACAAAGACAGCAATAAATGACAAATTCAATTGTACTTGTTAAGTTAATTTTATTTACATAAAATATATATTAATTTAAAGTGAAGGGGTGAGTTTTCGTGAAGGAATTGAAGTATAACTTCTACCCCATTCAAGAGATCGTCATGACAATTGAAATTTATGCACAGATAGAACAACGCATTGAGCAGTATTTTTAGTTATCAAAATACTTTTTTTCATAATACTATTTGTTAAAATGAATGTCAAGATAAGTCAAAAATCAAATAATCAAAACCATTGAAATTAATATCGAATCAATATTTCAAATAACTATAAAGATGCTATCACACTGACCTTCTACGTTAAGTTCCTAATCGATATAATTTACTCGACACTTTAACAAAAAAGGGAAATATTGATTCCATTAAATTAATCCAATACTCTACGAATCGGACCTAAGAAAGTATTAATGTGTAATTTAAAAGATTTCAAAGATATGAGTATTAGAAAAAAATGAAGGCTACCATTAAGGGTAATTCGGAAAGCGTCTATTATCAATATAAACAGGATTATAATGTCGTGTAGTGTGACCGCACATTAATATGAAGTCAGTTAGAAGCCCCGCTGCGCTCGCAATCAATTTATAGCGCTCGAGGAGACAAATTGCTTGGCTCTCTCAGTTTGTCACTTTGCCACTGCCATAGACGTCTATCTTTGTGTTTAGAGTCTGAGTGAAATGCCTCACCTCTGTTAATATCGGATTTAATCATACTTGGTCACATTATCATGTTATCAATTAATAAAATAAATGTTTAAAAGAATTGATAATTAATTATTTTGTTTTACTTGCAATAATGCCTTATTTATTAATACAATATTTAATTCAAATTCTGATATAGTATTTTTCAATAACTTCTAAAAATTATAAGGCATATTATTTAGGTACATGATAAAAAACTATGATGTTACTATTTCATGCAGGATAAAAATTATCTATATGTATATAGACCGGTAAAAGAGTGAATAATGATTTTCGTTTGGCTTTTGAAATTGATTACAAGCCGTGTCCCCGATAGAATATCCCACCAGAAACATTATACAGAAACTCGTGGAATTTTCTTAACCATAAGAGTTTTTTTGGTAACCTTCGTTGCTTACAAACCAATCTCCAATTTTGGAATTTAAAAAAAGACTAACTTCAATACAAACTTCTCTAACCATTAAATTCCTTTATGGGAAGGATTTTAGTAAGCTAAAACGACTGACTAACGACTTTTACACCTAAACAGATATCCAAATACCAATTTCCATAATTCAAACGTTGAGAAAAGGCAAATGTTTATACAAAAATGTTATCTCCAATTTCACCTTCTGAAAGGATGAGTTTGAAATAATCTTTACCAAATATCTTTTACTCATAAATAAAATCCAAAACACCGTTTTCTAAATATATAATGTATATCAAAAGGAGGTGAACTTTCATTCATACTTTCATCCTCAATTTCACCCTCTTAGTTGACGAATTTTCAAAAAGTTTAAGCATCTGTCTCTAACTCAAAACATATACCCAAACAGCGATTTCCATAGTTCCAGCTTTTTCAAAAATAACAAATAAATATATAAAAACAACATACAAACTGTTATTATCAATTTCACTAATAAAGTAGTCCTAAATACTTATTTTCATATTAGTAGAATCAGAAATAACGAATTTCCATACAAACTTTCCTCCCGCATTTAGGAGGTGAATTTTAACAAAATATTTCTTAGTGTTACCTTACCTATGTTCCGTAAGGAATTCACGTGCAAAATTTGACCCTGTTAGACCAACCGGCTTAGACTGTGTATTAATTGTTAATCAGTTATTTTAAAATTTGATTGAGTACATGCAAAGAAAATTTTAAAAATTAGCTTTCATCTGGGAACATTTAAAACTTAAAAAATAAATAAAACGATCAAAACATATACAACACTTTAATTTTTGTATTTATTAAAACATTTGTCTAACCAATTTAATTATTTTGTTGTTGATATGTTGAGGAACGAACAGAAATAACTTTAGCAAAGTAACCGTCACGAGTCTGCAACATCATGTTGATAAAACTGTCTTCTGTATTAACTATATACATAATACATGTTCATTGTAACCAAGTAACCATAATTGCTTCACTATTGTCTGCGTGTGCACTCAGATGTCAGTCCCTTGAAACGCCACGTCAATTTGACGTGACGTAAAATGTCGAACTTGACGTCCGTTCCGCATCAAATGGAGTCGGTGCTCACATTCAATTTTAATAATTGGTCTGGATATAATAACATTCGCTGTTTTTTTATTGATATTCTTACTACTTATAAAGGTGAGATGGAATTTGTTTGTTATTTTGTTTCACTTTTCTGTTTCTACCATTAAACCTTTTGTTGCAGACGGTATGTGTTTCCATTCAAAATTTAAATACTTTTTTTACAGACAGTAACTGTATATATTAAAAATTTAAAGACTAATGAATACAATAAAAAAAAATCTTGACTTTTGTAAGATCGCACTCACCTCAGGAACTGTTTATTTTCATTGCGATTTTAAGGAAGAATTTTTGGTATATAAAATATGAATAATATTAGAGTAAGTTTATACTATCTTACGTCTCCAATGGAAGGTCGCTTTCAATATATATAATACGATATAATGACGATAAATAGCGCCCACTTATTTATTTCCTGTTTAAGTGATATTGTGTTACCATGCGAAAACCACAAGAACAGATACCAAGAATTTATCAAGAAAAAAGGTACTTTAATAGGCTAGTTTTATCAACCAGTCCTACCTTATTTAACTGCTTTAAAAATTACTAATAAGTGGGCAAAAGCGTAAAACCCTACATCTAGAAGTTTAGGTATATACAAACCTTCGTTGGTTAACTATAATTAAAGTTAATGGGAGCTCATCTCTAAAGTAATAATCAGCTAATTTGATTTTATTACTAAATTAATTAAATATAATCATCACATAAATATAAATGAAAATCAGTATACTTAATCTGTAATGACGTGTGTATTTATCAGTTAAGAAACGTTTAATTAGAATAGCATTATAAACGGTACAGTTAAGTTTATTTTTACAGATAATTAATAATCGTAAAGAAGAGATAATGTAGAAATAAATGTCCTTCTGACTAAAAGTCAGTCATCGCAGCTTATCTCAAAGACATCTCATTGCGCAGAAGTTATTGTATTACACTTATTTCTCACTTGGAGCTTTATGCTTTGATGAGAGTCTAGTGGTTCAAGGAGGAGTTCAGAGCAAGTAGCAGGGCGATGTTTGTTGATACAAACAACATTAACATCCTGTAAATTTCCCACTGCTGGGCTAACGCCTCCTCTCCTTTTGAGGAGAAGGTTTGGAGCATAATCCACCACGCTGCTCCAATGCGGGTTGGTGAATACACATGTGGCAGAATTTCGTTGAAATTAGGCATATACAGGTTTCCTCACGATTTTTTCCTTCACCTCGCTCGAGAAGCTCGAGATGAATTATAAACACAAATTAAGCACATGAAAATTCAGTAGTACTTGCTTGGGTTTGAACCCGCAATCATCGGTTAAGATGCACGCGTTCTAACCACAGGGCCATAATCGAGTGAAAACTATAATGTACCTTACATGATTGCGCAAGAAAGGTAGCTGACAGAGAAGAATGGAAAACACAGTAAACCACAGTAAGCGGTCTAGAGCGGTTAAAGGGCAAGAGCCAGTATAACTACAGACACAGGGGACCTAATATTTCCGTTCTCGTTCCCTAAGATGGTAGTGTATTAGCGATGTAAGAGATGATTAATATTTATTACAGTACCAATTTCAATAGGTGGCCATGACCGTAGAGGTCGTTGACTCATTTGCCAGTTTGCCTACCTATACTGAATAAAAAAATGCAGCCCTATGAAACGACATCCGAAACGATCGGAGAGAGATCAGGCCCGGGATCAACGGCTTTACTTGGTTAACGAGGCGCGTGACGTCATACATAGCTGTTACATGGGGGTTACTGAGAATTTCGTGTTAAAAGAACTCAATAAGTTTTGATATCTTGACTCGGAATTTTTAGCTTAAGTTATTATAACTTACAGATGAGATAAGATTTTAATAGTGATCTTGGCTAATTTCGAAGACGGCATTCTCTAGTAAGACCACTACCAAAAACCAAGGAACTACTGAATTTTTTCGTATCAGAAAACGTATCAACTTTTTACTGGCCTGGCACTCGATTTAAATCGAATACTCCAGGACTATAAGCCAGACGCTAAAGCAATTCATTAACAATATAATATAGAGCAAATCCGTACATAATATTGGCGTAATATCATTTATATAGTTCAATATATAATCATATAAAAAATGTCTTCGAACAATTCATAATTTTAAACTTACATGAATTATATTTATGCATTTTACCAAAAGCATAAAATTAACATAGTACATGTATACACGTTATGCAGTTTAAAGTACAAACATTTGTCTTCAAAACGTTGGAATAGACAAAATTAAAAGTAAGAAAATTTCATAAGTCAATATAGATCATCGGCTTGCAAAAAATATTTTGAAAAAAAAAAAAAATTGTATATAATAATACCACACACTGTAGCGTTTCGTGATCACACGCACAAAATAAACACACAAACCTGGTCAATAAATTGTATTTTCTTTACCAACGTTTTGAATGAACTTAAATAAAACCTGCAACTGTTGAAACAGACGGCAGCGACCACAATCAATTTCCCTACACAAAACACTAATTACTACCCCGGCTAATAAAAGAGGCCCTTAAAAAGAGTTTTTATATCTTGAAAAAACAAATAATGATCGAAAAGTATTTTAGGTCACCGAAAAAATACTTAATTGCGCATATTCTGTGGTATATTTAATTTAAATCATTTTATAAGTCTAATAAATAACAACATCTCAGTCAGGTTTATCGTGGAAAACAATTTAATGAAGCTATCAACTTGCAACTTGTTAACTTATAAAGGACTTATAAATGCATTTTGTAAGCGAACGCCACGTCAATCTGCCGTGAGCAAATAAAGAAAGCTCATTCCTTCAACAGCTGCAAACTGCGGCCAATCTTTTGATCAATCACCACCAACGTATACATGATTTAAACAACATTTTTGCTTTGTTTTACTTTTTTGCATAGACTGATGGTATTTTTATACGAAATGAATTTACTGCAGATAGTATTGGTGTATCCGTATAGCTGACTGGCTTGTTTTGTTTTTATGCTACAAGTAATAATGGCTCGGTGTTATAGAGAAGTTTTTTTTTTTTTTTATAGTGTAGAGGTTTTTCTATGTGATACTTATTTTTGCACGATTAAATAAAACTTTATAGACGACTTTGACTATGAATATTTTTTTTAAGTTCATATAATGTACTAAAATGTAATACTAAATATTGCGACAAAAGCTTGAAAAATTATACAAAAACATTTAACACGTAACAAATTATAAAAAAAAACCACCCCAAAGCATATTTTCAAATACTTTTCTGGACGTCAAAAAGTTTAATTTCGAACGAGCATCGAAATTGAAACATACCAACTGTTTATTTTGCGAAATGCAATTTTCTGCTGACATCTCATCTGTCAAAAGTGAACCTGGGGTGTTATATGGGTGTCCGAGTAACATCGCTCTTGACGGTAACTTATGTGCTGCGGAAGATTGAGTGAGTGTAAGATCAAAATGACAGCTAAATTTAAAATTTGATTAGCTATTGAAAAAAACGTTCGACGTGTTCGAATGACGATCTTTAGAAGGGTTCTTGTAATTTCGAATTTATTGATGAAATAATATTTGATGTTAAATTAAGTTATTTATATTAACTTATTGAATTATTGGGTATGCGAAGGATATAAGATAGACAAATCGATAGTATATTTTAGCCAATAGGCCATTACCATTGTGAGAGACACTATCAAATTGGCCAATAGCATCCAGCTGTAACTGTAAGTGTTGATTGGATAAACTTGTAATTATTTGAAAGTAAATTTAATTTTTTTATTATGTATAATATCCAATCAGTTACTAATAGAGTCGGTGTTCATTCGCCTTGCTCGAGCTCCTTCTTTTTGAAGTCGGCTAATTAGTTCACTAACTTAGTATTTATTTTATAAAACGAAATTGTACTATTTTGTTAGTTATAAAAATATGTGCCTAGTTTATGCTTACCAATAGTCATTAATCATCAGCTTATACTGTTAAATTATTAGCTTTAATAGTAGTTTTTTTTTTTAATTATCATTATTTTATGAAGGCAAGCGAGCATACTTTTTCAGTCTTCCTCTAGTCTAGTCACCGTTTCCCATTGTATATATCGTCAACCTTGGGATACGAGATCTTTTTCCAACCACAAGATTGTGTTTACTAGGTTAGTAATACACAGCAGTGTTAATTATACTTACGAATACCTATATTGTATTTCATATTTATCCTTAGAATAATTGATTCTGACAAAGGCAGGCATTTACCATCCAGAATCAATTAGATAGGCAAGCCTTACAGCATAAATGAAGTAGCAGTTCTTGTTAATACAATTTACTTACAAATTAGGTTACAAATTTCCATTTTCTAAATATAATATCACTTAATTTCCCAAATGGTTTATCTAGTATTGTAATTATTAAACGTCATGTCACTTCAAACTTTCTCGCTGAATCTTGCCAAAGATTTATGTTGTAACACTCAACACACACTACCGCTGAACAATGAATCTCCAGGTCTCCAGGGAAATCTTACATTATTTGAAAACTCGCAATGGCTACGGCGAAATATAAACGCAACTTCCCTTTCGACTAACTTTAACTACATGAAATTTTGTTTACACCTTTAATCAGGTGAGTTTTCAGTTTAAAATATTCAACCCGGTTTTGTTCTGATTAACACTATAACTGGTTGTAATGTTTTAAAATCACCAACAAAATTGCTCGGGCGAGATAATAATGCATGGAACAAGACTGGTTTAATCACTAGTCAGATCGCCTAAATTTTTTGTGCGTGTCATTATACAATTATCGTATAAAATAGGTACCCGGTTTATTGCCTGATTATTCTATGTTAGTAAGTAATTTAAAAAGAGTTAATCCATCGCCATAAGATTCGGTGATTCTATGTACTTAAGAGCAATTCTTGTTTTTTAAACAAACAAAATTACCCTAGTTAGGAGCTAAAACAATATAAATGTAAATGTATGACGCTTTAAAGAACGCGTTCCGCCTTATAAACCCCAGCAAAGAATCGCATGCTCGCCAATTCAAAATATCCACAAACCACCAACCCGCGTACCGAAATTAAACGAGTAATTACAGTGCTTATCCAATTTGGCAGTGCAGAAAAACGCGACCCCCCGTTCTACAGGAAATTTGTTTTAAATTTCGACAACAATGGGAGATTGCAGCTCGGATAATTGCGTACGGGAACCGTCCGTGACGCCAGTTCTGTATAAATCTACCAGCAATAAACAGTTAATGATAGCTTTCTTAGCTTAAACAGTACTTTCAATGGGACGCCATGACGAAGCAATCAGCTAAATCTTCAATTTGGAATGGTATATTGCGCTATTTTAGCGCTTCGCTGCATACGCAAATGAAGATATTCAGATACAGTGATCGTTAAGCGAGTTTGTTTGAATTACTAAGAAATTAATGCAAACTTCGTTTTCGGCAAAGATGTTCTAACAGTTCAAACCCTGAAATTCAATGTACTTAATTTGGTTTTAAAATGATAATCAGGTCAGATTAAAATCTGTCACGTGAGATTGCATTAACCCGCATTGGAACATCTTGGTGGAATAAATATTTTCCTCAAAGATTAGGCCTTAGCACACATTTTAATATGGCTTAAGTTCCCTCTATACTTTGCATTCGTTTTAAGAAACCTAAGAAGGTGAGGTGTTTGAATGCTTGACATAAAAGTGAGGGTAAAATAAGACTTGAGAAACTAGATATTTGAAAAGTTTTACAGTGTCATAAATCAAATGATTGTAAATAGGTTTATGGCATCATAAATCAAAATGAGAATACATCGGTGACCTGTGACAGAGAATTACTTGAATGGATCCCTCGGATATTTCGTTTGCATGTTATATAACTTTATAATACACTCATGGACATTAAGCCAATTTATTTTAATCTGGAAAATAATCGTTTTTTGTCATCAAAATAAGGTCCATGATGCAAATATTTTATCTCAATGCCATTTTAAATTTAGTTCTTTAAACTGAATAAAATATTCCTTTGAGGGAAATGAGGAAATGATGAATATAAAATGTTTTAAAGCAACTTATTTTTTGTTTAAGTTTTGACGAAGTTTTATGATTGCCTGGTTAAGAAAGCGAAAATATAGTTTATGTACAAAAATAAATTAAGAAAAATGTAATAGGAAAGAAATAAAGAGATTTTAATTACATGTCATTTGGATATAATTTTGTGTACTGAAGCAAAATATTTAGTCGAGAGAACTCAAAAAAAAAATTTTTTTTAAATATATACAAGATTAGCTCAAACATAAAAGCATCGCAGTTACGACAATATATCTTCGATATAATTAAAAAAAAAAATACAAATAATAATAAAAATAAAATATATTTTACACGTGTTGAAATATTACACTCTTACAACAAACAATGATAACGAACTATCGTAATAAAGCCAAGCATTTCCACAATCAAAATAAATCCATGTTCATAATGATCTCCATCAATCATAACGGAAATACCGCCACCGCAGAATTCAGAAATTGCTTCAATATATAACTTATATTACTTTAAGTCTTATTTCTTTATACAATTATGACACTTTTGCTAATGTAAATAGCGTCGAGAATAAAACTAAAATTTAAGAAGTGTCTAATATCTTATATTTTAATCTTAAACATCCACACAATCATTACTGACTAGATATTAGTGTAAATCAGCGACATCCAGCGTTTATTTGTTTTTATGAATTACATACCTTATTACGTTTACAATAAGGTTCTTAAATACTATACTATGTGAGTGTATCATGAATCGAAAAATTGCCAAATTATTTAAATGACTCCGCGCGTAAATGAAAACAATAAATTAAGAGGACAATTTCGACGGACTTGTATACAGAACTTGTTAACTATCTGCTAATGAGATTTACATCTCGATAAGGCTTATGGCTTATTATTTAAATTAAGAACAGTATAATTATTTTTAACTTAAACGTATAATGTTGCCTACAAAAAAAATAGAGTAGTAAATATTTACGATTATTTTAACGTTGAGGTTACCGAGAGTAATTATATTACTATTTCCATATAACTATTATAAAATTATTGGGTGAATGAAATAATTACCTTAGAAGATACTTCACTATCATCATCATTTCAGCAGTAGGACGTCTACTACTGGACATAGGCCACAATGTCCGGTCTTGTGCAGTCCGCAACCAGCGGCTTCCCGCGACTTTCACCAAGTCGTCGGACCACCTTTTCTACCTACCTTGGGGGTCTACCCACGCTGCGTCTTCCGATCCGTATTTAAGAAGATACTAGTATCAAATAAATTAACTAAAATATCAATTATTGTTTTTTTTTCGCATATCGTGTAAAAATTATAGTAGTTAAGTATACAGACATGCTCAGAAGTATCAAGTATCTGCAAACACTCGTTATCCTTTAATTCTCAGATTCCGATGAGACTGCAGTCTCATCAAACGCGACCAGAGCGGTTTTACGTGCAATCTATTATTTTTTATGCAATGCAACTTTGAGCTGTCTGCACACATAAACTGTCACTCTTGTCATTTTATACATTTTACATTAGCAACCTGTAAATTTCCCACTACTGTGCTAAGGCCTCCTCTCGCTTTAAAGGGAAGGTCTGGAGCATATTCCACGACGCTGCTCCAATGCGGGTTCGTGGAATACACATCTGGCAGAATTTCGTTGAAATTAGACATATGCAGGTTTCCTCACGATGTTTTCCTTCACCACCGAGCACGAGATGAATTATAAACAAAAATTAAGCACATGAAAATTCAGTGGTGTCTGGGTTTGAAACTGAAATCATCGGATAAGATGCACGCGTTCTAACCACTGGGCCATCTCGGCTCCTTTTATACAGTTGAGACTAAATGAAGAATATAATTAATGCTTTAACATTAACCTCCAATAACAAGAGACCAATTATTTTCAATGCAGTGTATCATTACAAAAGTCAATATCAATCGAAATTCTAATCTAATTTGTCTCAATTAAACCTTATTAACCTTGTAATGATTTGAGTTCGTCTGAGAAATATCATTCAGAACGTTTAGAACAGATAAAATCAAGTAAATACAGTAAAATATAAGTGAGTCGCTTTGAATAAAACTTAAAATCAATATAATTATATCATCTATACCAATCAAATAATTGTGTAAGTAACTCTGTCCGTATCCTTCACATTTAGATGAAATCAAATGAAAAGGTAGTTTGAGTCCCGGGGAAGTAAATACTTTTCTTTAATTTAGCACCGAGAAAGAAAGATCAGAAATGAGCCTGTTATAGGTATTTTTTTTTTAATTTGGCTTGAAGCAAGCTTAAACTTCAAGGACATATTTATACCCAACACGTGACAAACGCATGCGAAGCCGCAGGTGACAACTAGTGTATTGTAATTAACTATGGACACATCTTTATTAATTTCATCGTGACTAGAACTATACCATAAAGCATTCAAACGTTTCGACCAATCGTTAGTAAAAGTCAAGCAAGCGATCGGCCGTTAAAGTCTTTCAAAACATATTTTATGCAGTCCTAGAGACGTAGTGCACCAACTCTAACCAAAAGGGGAAAAGCAAACCAATGATGAATGATCTTTGTGTGTATATATGGCTGTGTGTGTGTGTGTGTGTACTTACAAATTATAATATTGACTTCGAGCTAATTACAGTCGAGAAGTAATAGCGTAATGAAAATTTTGGCAATCTTGAAATTTTCATCATCATCCTCATCATCAGCCCATATTCGTCCACTGCTGGACACAGGCCTTGCCGAAGAAAGACCACAGTGGTTTGCATTTGAAGAGGCCTATGAAATTTTCATACAAAAATATTTTACGAATCCGTCGAATTTTGTACAACAGGGAAGAAAATCCACCCGTTCTCCACAAACTTAATACCTCTCAGGCAGTCAACCTATCTCCGCTGAGACGACACTGTGACCAAAATCATACAAAAGAAAATATCATCAAATACTTTTTATTATTTTTTCTCATACAAAATAAAATCAACAAAAAAAGAACAACGCTTTCGATATTCCAAACGCCGTTATAATACGTTCTACATGTGACATTAATAGCTGGTAGGGCAATGAATATTACAATCCCGAACAGTAGATACCATTTAAACCGATTACCGCCATTACCCGTCAGTGTGACACACACACAATAGTCCGCAGCGGACTTACAAACAAGATATCTTCGTTGTGATTTTAATCTATTCGATAGATTGGTATCGCATATTTTGAAACGAAATCAATAACATAATGACGCTTTGAAATAGCAGTGTATAAATATTTAATAAGATAATACGTTTAGTGACTATAGATATTTATAAGCTGCGCTTATAATACCATGGGAGGGGACTGATCCAATGCGGGTTGGTGAATATATTGCCTTTTCAGTCATGCTGGTCTATCAAGTCCCATTTGAGAAGGGTGATGGAATATGCTCTAAAACATTTAAAGGAGAAGAAGTCGCAGCCCAGCAATGAGATTTTTACATGCAGGTTTTCTGACGACATTTCAACCTGTGGAACTTCAGTGGTTAACTGGGTTTGATTGCGCATTTTCGATTTTCGATCAATGGATCATATTTTTGTGCATTAACTAGTATTGTCCTGAGGTTTCGGTCATGTTCAATTTAAGTAATTATAGAAATATATGTATAGGGCCGTACCTGATTCATACATATTTATTGAAGTTCATGGTTATTGCTTCAATCCTATATCGCTGATAATTTTGTTAATTAAACTATTTATCTAGAAAAATATTTTTCATACTCTTTAAATACTATTAATGTTTCAGCCTGGATGACAATATTCTTTATTTATACCACAACGGTGTATTTCATCAAAATTAATCTAATATATAGCTCAATAAATCAAATACATTTAACTCAAGTAATTAAAGGGGTTATTAGAAAAAAAGTTGAAAAACTTATTTTTAACTAATATTCCAAGCAAACTTTCATATTAAACAGTACGTCTTTAGAATAATTCCACCGCGCAATGTAAATATAGATTAACAAAAAAAAATAGACACACCGGTAATAAAATACTGATTGGACTGAGCACCAGCACGATTGCAAAAATTTGCGTTGAATTATAGCGATGCCTCAATTTTGTAATATTCAATAGTGGAATAAGACGATCAAATAGAGGGCGAGCTAAATTGCAGTTCTCGGTCAGTTGATCGAGCTGTATAGATAAAACGCAAAGCGACTGGAACAATAACCGATGCACTTCCTTTGACAATACGGGCTAAGCGACCGGGGTCCGTAATTTATACGACGAGATCGCAACGATATGCTTCACTAAATCGATCAATAATCCTAGAAAGTGATAAGGAATGGGTTCCATCGAATTGAAACGTCAGCGACGTATAATCAAACGCGATACGCAATTTAAAACGCAGTGGGACGATCAAAGATCACGGCTGTGCGTCAAATGGTTACTTTATGTATAATTACTGTGCTAGTCGGGATTCTTACAGCGCCGGTGGTCTGTTGTATTCGTATCTACTTTGTTCATGAGTTCACGTTTCGAATAAGATACGCATCCGGCAGTGTTATTTAAAGGTATTTCCACTAAACATGTATTATGGTAATGTTTAGGGTAGACGTGAAATGTAATAGAATTTAAAATTTGTATTAGAATCAGTTTCATCTATGATATCACACGAGATAATATTATCATATACCGCGGCGTCGCGGTGGTTTCGATTGCGTATTTTTGTTATAAATTTTAAATAACTTAATCCTCGCGCTTGATTCTCACGTTTGATGGAAGATTTACTATGGAATTATTTATGACATGAATGTTTATTTAAATTTATATTTGAAATTTAAGTTTATTTAAATTCGTTTTTGTTGTCACTTCTGTAACGTATATTTATGACTAGCTCATGAGTCACGGATTTCGCTAATTGTAATTGTAAGCTGTGTTTCATTGAAAAAATTACCACAACTACCTACTTCGACATCGTGCAGTTTAATATTAGTGTCATTATTATTATTTATTTTAAAAATAAAATAATCATCATCCTCCGGCCCTTGTCCCAATTTTACTTGGGATCAGCGCAGTCTTGTCTTCCATACTACTATACTCTGTCGGTCGTCATCTCATAAGTAACAGTTATAGTTGTTAGTTTCGACAGTTGTTTGGTATAAGTAGCTTATATCCTTTATAGAGGTTCAAGCTTATTTATTAAGTTCATGTAACACCACATGGCAATCCACAACGATCTATCACCAACTTCCACACTTCGGGATGAAACCGATAATTTATTGTCAAATAAACGCGATTATATTATTGGCCCTTTTCATTTCGTGTAAAGCCAATGTGCCACTAATCAACCTTGAGAGCTATAAGGTATGTTCCTTGTACCTATAATGACGTTGGCTCACTCATCCTTTAAACCCGAACACAGCAATATTTAGCACTCCATACGTGCTTGTACAAAGCCCTACACCAAGTGAACCCCACGACCAAGAAATAAAAAGGAGCAATATTAGAAAACTGAACTCAAAATAGACTTGATTTTTCCTTTTTTCTCTCGTAATGTAATGTAATGGCACGGATATGTTAGAACGAGTCTCCTCACCGAGTTTGTCTTAGCGACAAACACAAATATTAACACGAACAAGCGACGCAACGGAATAGCAAATCGCGGTGTGTTTGTTTAAGAAGTACTTTGATGCTGAAGTAAACAGAACAGAAATGTTCAATACAGTTAGTTGTCAATGAAGAAATGTCTACAAATATTAACAGTATTTTGTCGAACACACAACTGTTATTCAAAAGCTACATCTGCTACTTTACAAAATCTTTGTCTACACACGTGTTTATATTCAAAGACCTAACTTAATATACAAAAATCAATATTAATATTATAAATGCGAAAGTAACTCTTTTTTCTCTGTTACTTTCACAGTCAAATCAAAAAACCGAATTTGATTAAGTTTGGTATCAAACAAGCTTGTATCATAAGGAAAAAGGCTATTTTATACAGAACTTAATTGCAAGCGAAGCCGCGCTTAACAAATAGTATGTACCATAATAGAACTGACTGACTAAACGTAAATTAATTTTCAATAAAAAAATATACTTTTTGATTTTTTTTATAATTAATGATTAATCACAATTAGTAAACATTACACAATTGTAATTATTCTAGAGAAGGTTTAAAACATCAAATTCGAACTCTCAAAGTTAATTGTACAAGAAATTTGCATTTTTTTTAATCTAGGACATTTGCAATTTTAAATTATAAACTATTTTTAAGATCTGGTCGTACTTTACTAATTAGAACATATTGATTATTTTTTAACGAATGTTCATAAAAATTCTAAAGCTATAGTTTATTAGTTTTTTATTTATTGAATATCAATAAATAAAATAAAAATATACCAAGACTTTAATTAGAACAAATATATAAAGGTATTATTAAAAATATTAATTTACTGCAATATATTCTATAATTTATATGTAATTTTGGTATTTTTATTTATTTTAAATAATAAAAACCTTGAAATTGCCTGATGGTATCGTAATATTTATTATCTTGGATTAATAGAGCAAAAACATCTCGCTCTATTGCTCCATTACACCAACTCCCTCTACTGGACAGGGTTGGTTTATATTTCTCCCAGAGGATCGGAACTACGATTCAACGGTGGAATACTGCAAGCATTCTTGCCACCGTTCCACGCGGTCATGATTTGTGCAGTAGCAATTTTAATTTTTGATTTTTATATACTTCAAGCCCTACTGTGAATAATTCCTACGTGAATAAAATTAATAAATATGTAAACATATTACACCAAAAAAAAATTTCAGTTAAAAAGTTATAAAGAATTTTCGATTAAATTTTTCGTCAAGTACTCATATAGTCATATTGTGCAAAAAGTTCCTGATCAATGTACATCTGCTATGTCTCCGAGGACATAAAAAGCGGTTCCATCATGGAGCCGCCTCAGAGTTGGGATTGCGAGTCAAATAAAAAATTGTATTTTATTCATGGTATAAACTTTAACATCAGGTTTATGTTAAATTTCGTAGTGTAATGGAAACAATGCATAATGCATTGAATGGGCTTGACACGATGACATATGGAGTAAGTTGCTTTGACGTTAGGGACAAACTGGAATATCGAAATAACGAATGCTATCTGAAATGGCCGAGTGTTTTTCACAGTTTTTCTTTCGCCGTTAATGTTTTTGGCGCAATGATTTTTGCTTTGTATTTTATAAAAAGACGAAGACGATATTCGATTTAAAGAAAACGAAATGAGACGCTGCGTTCGCGCATAATTGGAAGAACTTTTTGTACACGAACTGAATATAAAGTAAGATCGATATAATTCAGGTTTTTTTTAATGCGTCGCAAATCTTTGGTCCTGCCTTTTAAAAGTTTCGCGGTATGTAGAATGGAAAAAGTGATCGGTATTTTTGTCAAACAAATGTCCCAATTATAAAGAGAGCAGAGGTATGAGAAACTTTGTTTTGATATAATCATATGAAACATAAATAATTCGCTAGCGCATATACCTATATCTGAATGAATCCGTCTTACACAGCAGTTATTAAACTGCTGTGTAAGACGGTATACTAGAATAGAGCCACCCATCTCATCCTATAGGATTGTTTATAGAACATTGAATCCATTTTGGTGGTATTGTGCAAGCCCGTTTAGATTTTTTACATTACATTACATGTTAATTTCCCACGGCTGGGCTAAAGCCTCCTCTCCCTTTGAGGAGAAGGTTTGGAGCATTTTCCACTACGCTGCTCCGTAGAATACACATGTGGCATAATTTCGTTGAAATTGGACACGTGCAGGTTTCCTCATGAAGTTTTCCTTCACCGCCAAGCACGAGATGAATTATAAACACAAATTAAGCACATGAATTTTGTAGTGCCTGCCTGGGTTTGAACCCGAAATCATCGGTTAAGATGTACGCGTTCTAACCACTGGGCCATCTCGGCTCCCCGTTTAGATATGTACCAGATATTCTATCGCCAAACAACAATACTTAGCATTGTTGTGTTTCGGTGTGAAGGGTGAGTTAAGCAATGTACAGGTACAAGAGGAGTGACATCTTTGCTCCCAAGGTTGGTACTAATTGGCGATGTAAGAAATGCAGTGGTGAGCAATTACCATTTTGACTTACATGCCTGTCCACTACATACCTATACTACAAAAAAACAAGTAACTCATCACACTGATAAAAGTATTCCCAAGCTGGGAAAGCAGGCAGATGGCCTGAGGCTGAAAAATCCCTTCATGCAGATACGAATGGATTAAGGTCAAAGAAAGTAAATTACCAGCACGAAGCATAACAAAAACCTACTTGGGATAACATTGTTTATGTAACCCCGTGCTCTTTGCAAGCAACATCCAATTTGTTAATTACACTTCAAAATTATACTTCTTACGATTAATTATTTATTATTTTTAATTTAAACACCCAAAATATTTGATAAATATATTGCTCATATTTTTCAAAAACCGCATAAAGTGATCTTATCGTTTCGTACTAAAAAAATATTAAAATTCTTCACGAGCATTCCAAAATAATTCATTCAAATATCCACGACATCGTAAGGAAGTTGAAATATTTGTTCGCTTAATATGCGCATTTACCTATAAATAACAAATATAGTCACATAAAACTTAACCTCCGATAGTATTTACGTCACGATTGGATCTATAAGCATTCTTGAAGCCATCGATGATCAAGATAGCGTGGTACCTATGAACAATGTATGATCGCTGAGGGGCGTGACCCGCGCGTGGGCATGAGCGTCGTTGGACATTGTTCAACAGAACCGATATCTAAGCCCAAATATTGAGAGCGAGATACTATCACCGATTATAATGTTCTTTTATAAGTATTTACACAAGTATAGCCATTTAGATATCGCTCGATCAGCAAACGGCTTTCTAGAGTTCCGTGACTTTGAAAGCCAAACCTTTTTTTGACCCCTGTAATTTTCGTCCTCAATACCGATAGGAATGACTCGTGAATCGTTTTCTTCTTCCGTTACAGCCTCCTATGAAAGCTAGGTGGAACGATATAGTTCTTCCTTCCTAAAGAGTCCTCTCGTATTGAGTGGCCAGTATGACTGTCTTTTACAATTTGAATTATAAACAAATTTATTTTATTTATTTATTTATGCAAATTGCAGAAAATGTGCAGAATGACATAATACAAGTTTTTAAAATGAATTTTTTCAACGCGGCTTACAGCAGAGACTGGCAGAAATCGTCAGGTAGGGGAAAAGCGTCATGCCCTTTCCAGGTCACCTTTCCCACTCTTTCTTTTTTATACGGTCCTGTATAATATTATTTTAAAACTTTTTTTATTTTATTGTTTTAATTCACATGAGACTTTTAGTAAAAAAAATTGCCATTTATAATATACGGAACCAGTACGCGCGTATGACTCACGCTGAACTACGTTTTTTTTTCCTAGGCTGTGGGTTGGTAATAGGTATTCTGTCTTCAAAGCATTTTTTAAATTAATCACATATGTATTTATGATCGGACTTCTTCGAAATATTATAAAATATTCCTATTAAAACAAAGCAAGATGATCCAGTACATAAAGCACGTAGGTCCATACTTAAATAGCGTTTATAATATTTTCTTGTTCTGGAGCGACTTTCAATATGACATAAATAAGCTTCAAAGCCTTCAAATCTTCAGTTTGTTACTAAGCTACCTATGTTACATTAATTTAAATATCGCTAACCTTATTGAACGTATTTTTATCAGATTTTATTATCAAAATTTTTATGAAAACATTATTGGTTCAATATTACTTTTTTACTAGTATATATTAATCGTAATTTTAATTAAATGAGCTATACTTTAACTGTATTTTTGATGGTAAATCGCAAAATGATTTGGAATATTTCGCATGATAGTCGGTATCATAGTGTTGTTCTACCATAAATAAATAGTGTTGTTCTACCATAAATAATATACCATAAAAAAATAGGATCGACTAAAAAAAAGAAGAAAATCAAGAATTATTTGGATTCCCAATTCTCATTCAAACTGAGTCGTTAGATTGTATTAGTAGTCCAATAGTCCTAGAGCTCCAAATAGTACGAGTTACTTTTATAATTAGACTTATGTAATAGTTTAACACTATAATATCTATATAGTAATTTAACACGTACTATTTAAATATTGTAAATGAAACAATGATTACTAACCATGATAAAATAGTTCGTTTTCATTCGTATTGTAATTGTATAAAAATAAATTTAAAGGGCAAACAAAATACTGAAGGGAATAAAACCCAACTAGTACATGCTTTAACTAGTTTTGTGGTAGATAAAAGCAATGTTGCTCCAAATCGGCGCTAACAATGCAACCGAATGGAGTCCTCAAACGCAGTATTCAAATTCGCACGAGAACAAAGTATCGCGATGCGCCGAGTTCAATGCTAATTAAGCGGATCACGACGCAGTGTCATGGTTACCATTGATGTCAGAAATTAATGGACGTGTCAAAAAATTTAGTTCGCTCTAGTTTACTTTAGTATGTTATGTTTTTTGAGGTCGTTAACCGCAATTAGTACAAATAATTCGAATTTAAAATTATACGTTGTGTTCTAATGTCACGTTCTATATTTGAGTGAATACCTAACGCAAGACATTTCAACACTGTCATGTATACTGAGATGCAGTTATTTCTTTATGCGACATCCTCATATTATTTAAATTATACCAATAATATTCCTGTATTGTACGAATATCAATTATTTAAATGCTTAACATTTTAGAGAGAAATAATGTTTTTCATTATAAATGTAGTCTCATTCATGACACCCTATTAGTTTCACTGCAAATTATAATCACGAATACAATAATATTGATAAATATTTAGTCGAAACAATGTACGAATAGGTATCACTAACATAATATCTCAATAGTCGCTGTCCTCGTTTGCACGTCAATAGCAAGTGTTAGTATTTAAACATTTGTGTCATACTGATTTCCTGTTCAAGCCCTAATTTCAAATATACACATGATTAAGGTTATTAAGAACGACCGTTAGCTTGGCTTTCAACTGGTCTCTTTGTTAATCACAGTGTCGAAATCCGCTAATAAGCTAATATTTGTCATATTTGCTTAAATCGAAAAAAAAAAAAACGTTAAGAATTGACTTGAGACTGAAGCCGTTGAACGCGAGTCGTGCTTTTTTTATTTATTATTCTTATTAAGTGAAATTACAGGCAGAAGGAACATAACATCTCAGTTCCTAAGATTGATGGCGATTGAAGATGTAAGGAATGCTTAAAATTTCCTACGGCGCCAATGTCAATGAGTATTAGATTTTATGGTAACCCCTCATCAAATCAAATCAAATTATTGTCTGTTTATTCACGTAGGCTTTTACAAGCACTTTTGAATTTTCATTTAACAAAATATATTAAGTGAAGCTACCACCGATTCGGAATGCAGATTTTACCGAGAAGAACCGGCAAGAAATTTAGTAGTTACTCTTTTTCGAGTTAAATACAATTATATTACATACATGTGTAATATATCCTGCCTGGAAGTCAACTAGTATTAGCTCTAAGCTTTTTTATCATCTATATAAACTTGTATTTGCCGATCTTTGCCGATGTATGTATAATTTTACAAATTATATGGATTTATGAAACCGCAAAGTTAAAAACCATGACCATGTCATATTTTAAAATAATATTATAATTATATTTATATTAAATATTCAAACAGTCTTATCATTGTCCAATTGGAGTTTTATAATTAATCTCATAT
This sequence comes from Vanessa atalanta, assembly GCF_905147765.1. Taxonomy (NCBI): domain Eukaryota; kingdom Metazoa; phylum Arthropoda; class Insecta; order Lepidoptera; family Nymphalidae; genus Vanessa; species Vanessa atalanta. Next base: position 10,160,093 of record NC_061880.1, on the reverse strand, counting down.
TTAAGAAATATTAAACCTTTTTTTATATTTTCTCATTTTATATGTATGATCGTCTTTTGAATACCAGATCCAGATGACTACGTGGAGAGCAAATGGGAACTATTAGTACTCGCCGTGTAGTTCCCAGCACTCATCTTATTAGCTCGGGACATGTAAGCGATATTTTTTTTGTTCTTGGTTTGAAACTTTGTAGTTTGTATGGTGTTTCAGGCTGCCAGGCTCCATGAGATGATTAAGCAAATTATTTTACCACTTTTTATATGAACTCCATCAATTACTTAAAAAGTATTTACCGATTCTTTAATTCAAACGTCTCCATTTACTGATACTACGGTAATTCGAAGTTTTTTGTTATTGTTACATTAAAAACTCGTTAATCAATATATTATAAGTTTCCAAAAAAAAAAAAACAATCTTCTTGCTCGTAAATGACATTCACATTAATTAAAATAATATGTAATAGTTACACTAATTTAATTATTTTCATTTTCATTGCCAGAACAGTTAAAATTATATCTTTAAAATAAATTAAAATGAACTATCATGCGTTTATCACAGTCGTAACTACAATTTAAGTACACATTAACCCTTAGCTTGGAACTAATAAAATATTTACAAAAGCAACTTAAAATTCGAGCGTACATTAAATCGTTCAGGTATAACGGATGCAGTAATTTGCCCATATGTCTTGTTATGGCCGTTTCGCAAGATTAAAACGCTGCCCACCCTTCATAAATCCTACCCAACGCACCTATCTTCATTTATAATTCAACCTCCTAAAATACGGAAAAACCGTACAAAGTTTCCAGTAAATTGTCAATACGACGAAGAGTTGGACCGGTTACCACTTTTTACTAGGATTTCCAGAGTTAGCCTCAAATAAAATGGATTCTATGCATATTAAAGCATCATCATGTGAACGAAACGGTGGTTTATTTGAGGAAAGGGTCGACTTTATAGTGTCGTTTTTATTGGTGAAAAGTCGATAGTAAAAAGCTATGTGGGCATTTACGTTTGTGATGCTGCAAATACTCGAGAGTACCTTCATAAAGGGATACCAGCCAGTATGCGGTTTTATTATATACTTAACACAATTTGTCTTTTAGTGTTCTTTATTTAAATAATTTAGACTAATAAGATATTCAGTTTAAGCGTATTAAATTATGTATTTTAATGGTGTCGTTAAATTTATAGAACATTGAGAACTGTTATACTGCAATTAATTTTATCTGATGGAATTATGAATGAATTTTTTTAAATGTTTGCTTGTCAAACGATACGAAATAGTTTTAACAAAAATCTTTCCCGATGACAAACAAAACACAACGAGCAAACAAATCAGCCATAAAGATACGTTCAAAAGGCTGAATATATTGTAGAAGTGGAGCAAGTTTTTGATGATTATTACTGCTTAAAATATGAACAATAGAACAACATTACAGGGTATGTGTAAAGTAAAATTTCGCTAAAAAAATTCAAATGTAGAACTCCACAAAGTCAATATATCTGTTCTGAGTAAGATATTATGTATTTTTTATCGTTGCTAGTAAATTCCGCAAGGAGGCCTACTTTTGCCAAGTAATCAAAGAAGGTTATGTTTTATAAATATCACATACTAATAATGATTTTCATGTAAGAATTTAACCGAATGTAATCTATATCTACACTTATGATAAAATTGGAGTGTATGTTTGTTATAATAAAATAACCGCTCTTTACTAAATGAATATATATGTATACACGGTACATACACCAATAAAATATTATTGTTTGTTTGTCTGTTTGTTCTAGCTAATCTCTGGAATGGCTGGACTCAATTTGATTTAACAAACAGTAATAACCAAGAATTTATGGTTATGCTTGTTAATTAATTAATTTATTTATTGAAAAAGTTACACCATTAACTTATCAATGGACACTTAAAATTAACAACTGATATAAGTAACAATGAAAGTGATACGTCTTTAAAGGTATAAATAACATTGACCTTCAAAAATATAAACCAAACTAACCTATATAAAATCAAATCTTAATAACAAATGAATATAAAATATGTAAGAACTTATTAATAAAATACATTCTGATTTCAGTTTCGAACATTCTTTTTTTAAAAAAAACTTGTGACATAAAGCGTTAATAGCCAAAACAAAGTGGAACAAGTTAGCGCACTAAAAGCACACATAAAATTCAATTAGGTTCGCGAGCGGTTGGAGTCGTGTTACAATAATGTTTTATGGTGACGTTGCTCCGTCAAGAATCCATTTCATGTTCTCTTGGAATTTTCTAACCTTTTATCGATCACAAACGTTCGATATAAATTTCAGCTCTTTAATCAATTCTTACGAATAAAATATATGTGTCTAAACTATTTTATATATTAATTTTTTTTTGTCTGTATTTTTTCTCCGGTAATCTTCAACACGTGTCAAAATTGTAAAATACAATGGGAAATGTCTTCACAGGTTAAGCTTAAGTTATAACATCGCACAGATAATAAAATAAAATAAAAATTATAATTTGAAAAGTATTTTACAATATTTTAAAAATACATACCTCTATATATATATATTATAATAAGAGAGTAACACGTGATTATGCGATCGTCTCGGTTAGGAAAGGGAACGCAGTATTGATTCTTCCATGTCCTCAATTTATGTTTACAATCCATCCAGTATAATAACGGAAAGCATCGTGTGGAAACTAACACGACTGCGCGTGTCAAAAGAACTTTAGACACACGTGTTAAAGCTTTCGCACAACTATACATTTACGGGCACTTGTTTTATTTTTTATTTTTAAGGTTGTATGTAGGGTATTGTAAGGTCTTTTAAAAGAAAATTTGAAATCAATTCAAATGCAACGATCGACAATTAAGTTACAACTATATTAAGAATTTTGTGCACGTCTACGATAGACCCTTTTTTCTCAATGGAAAAACACATTACGCGTTTCCCCCACGTGAAGTGGGGGGTATGTGAAACTCGCCGGTGCCCAGAACGACACTCTCTAATATGATAGACCCAATCGAAACCAATCTACAATTATATATCCTTAAAAAAGAATGATTTTTTGCTCAAAAACTTATATCCATAAAAAATCCAATAATCGAGGTAATTCGGCATTAAATCCATAAAATTCAATGACATGACATTTCAACGTGCGGCCATGTTTGAAGTCTACCCATGATGTTTATATATATATATATAAAGTAAATGATAAACCGTATTTGTTTAGTTCTATTTATTGTACCCGAGCGAAGCCGGGTTTTCATGTAGTAATAAATAATGACGTACAACACCGAAATAATTAAGATATCAGTAAGACCCTTTTTAAAAACAAGCTTTTATATGGATACAAAAATTCGTACCTATGTCGTTGACTGTGGAAGATATCTATTTTTTGGAACCTATACAGATGAGGTAGAATCAAATCATGCTTAGCAAAATTCAGTATCATCAGAACTAAATCAACATTAAGATTTCAACTTGATATATTTATTATCTTAATAATTATTTTTATGATATAATTAAATGGCCCATGTGATGGTAAGTGGCCACCACCGCCCATAAACATTGACGCTGTAAGAAATATCAAACCTTTTTTTTTCTTTTATGATATAGTAGGCAAAACGAGCAGGACGCTCGCCTTATGGAAAGTGACTACCATCGCCTATGAACATCTGCAACACTGACGGACTTGCAGGTGCATTGCCGGCCTTTAAACATTTATGCCAATGCACCACCAACCTTAGGAACTAATATTTTATATTCCTTGCGTTCGTACATTTGTTCACTGATCGTTCAAACCAGAACAGAAATATACTAAGTAATGCTGTTTAGCAGAATAATATCTGATACCTACTCAAAAGGGCTTGCACAAAGCCCTACCTGATGGGCTCTTATCCGATATACAACTTTAATATCAATTAAAAATAGTTGTCATTGAGCTTGCAAGATTTGACCCAAACAAACATAGCTCGTAAAATATATTGCAACATACAGAAGTAAAATTAATTTACACAAATCTTCATATTTATATAAAAATAGTTCTCGGTATATATATTTGAGATAGATAAACCTCGACACCGTTTGACAGATTACCATCTAAGCTTTCTCATTTATGTATTTTTACCATCGGGAGAGTTTTTATGGTATCCATTTTGTTGTAAATCACCGATGTTCTGCATCACATAAACTTCCATACTATTCAACGTTCGCCATGTTAATTAGCAAATATAAGTATTAGTGTTTATATATTTTTATGTAAGTTTATGGCATCACCTAGCCAGATTACGTTTTAAAGAATATCTTTCATTGATTGGGTTGTCTGGAAGAGATGGCTAATTAACAATAAGTCCGCCCGTTGTATAGCACATCAAATATTTTTATTTATTTTTTTAGTCCTGAGATTTCTGTGTATCGCTTCTCAGTGTATAATAAAATATATGAACATTAACATACTTGGTTAACATTTGAATTATTTAAGAGCAAGTTATCTTATAATATTTTAAAAATAAATTTAAAGGGGATACACGGCATTACGTATTTTTAAAAAAAGAACAATTTGCTCATTCAAATTTGACCTTGAATGTTTACGATAATGGATCGAATATTCATAGTTTCAACTTAAAATTCATAATGAATCACACAGAGTATTTCAACATTAAATCTGAAATTTATTATGTCCTTAAATATTTCACATTCCTGCAAATTCAACATGATTTACGCTTGCACTGCAGGATATTTTGAAATATGAAACTGAAATAGAACGTCTTATTAGACGATAAATTTCATTTCACTTATAACATGTTAAATGTAATGATAGATCTATATTTTGTGAACGGGTTTTTAGACGAGCAATCTTGACGTATCAAGATTCTTCAAGATTAAGAATGTTCAAATATTTTATTTATTTCAATAGCAAGCGTTATTAGCTATTCAAACTATTTTTTTTTTTAATTTGTATTGACGAATATTTTGATATATTTTAAAGGTCAAGATCGCAGCGCATAGCTGATTGATTTTTATCGGCAATATTTCACAATGATGTTACTTCCAGTTAATATTAAAAATATAAAAATACATAAATTATAAATAAAAGTACGAATAATTAATTTCGTATGTATACAATAATCTGTGCCTCGAGAATTTAATATTATAATTATTCTATAAAAAAAAAAACATCAACACTTCAACAAAATAACGAACCAGTTTCAACCAGTTTCGAGTATTAAAAAATCTTTAAAAGCTAATGTCATCAAACTGAATTGCTTACCGTTTCGCCGAAACATAAAAAGAAGATTTAAATTGATTAGATAAAGCATAAAATAGCAATAATTTTATAGCTGACGGGACAGCGTGAACGTCAGATTCAATAAAGCTGGTCATTTTTAATCTTTAATTTGAAAACAGGTGTTTCACACCTGCATAAATCTTAATCAGTGTTTTGTTTTGTTTTGCCTCGTGATGACTCCATATCAGACTAATTATCGATCCATGAGCTTGTTTCTTTATCTTTGAAGACCTTAAATTCCGACTTTGTTAGGAACCTTACACACTTGACATGATACACGATTTATTCTGCGACTGCGCTTGTAATATTTATTTTTTGTATAAATTAAGAATAAAGTTTAAATCATCAGCCAATCTCAATTTTATTAAATAGTTTTTTTATTTTACAATCAGAGAAATAGTAATAAATATATAACTATATGTTAAACATCATATTTTCTGCTATGATGCATAAAATAACAATTTATATAGAATTATGATATATATACATATATTTTTGTTTTTATCATTAATATATTTAGTACCTAATCTATATAATATTTAAATAATACTAAGACTTTGAATAATATATTTCATTCGAAAATAAATATGATATGATTTCATAAAACAAATGAATCATTATATAACTTAACTAAGTATGTTAATCTATACGTAACTTAAGTTTCTAATCGCAGACATCAATCAAACAGCCCCTAATAAATTGTCCAAACCAAGGGTGTCTTTATAATCTTACGGTTGATAGAGTTCCACAATGGGTGGTTTTGTGTCCATTTTTTTAATAAAAACTCGTTTTAAACGGAAATCAAAGGATTAAGGGTTTAAATGTATTTTAACTAAAGCATTCGATCTAATAGTATTATTATTATTTTAACCACATAAGCATTAATTATCGTGCTTCAATCGGTCAATAGTTAATTCAACTTATGTATATATTGAATTTAGTGTTTTAATTCGATTTTTAAATAAGTAATCGAATAGATAAACTCCATCAATTGTTTTTTTGAATGAATTTAAAATGTGCTTTCGTAATTAGTACGTATTTATTATTAGCTGTTGTAGATTTTAACTCACATTCCGTTAAAAGACTTGAGTGATGGCCCTTATAATAATCGTTTATACTTTTTCCGTCAAGACAATTTACGTGACAGCTCGGTGTTAATGTAATTAATAATCCCACATAATATTGTATCACCAGGGTGATCTGTTACCTTTTAGTACAATTACTATGCGTGAAATTATAGGTATAGTTGGTAGATAGGTATGATGAAAAAAGTGAACACTATTATTATTTGCCGCGTCGGTTTTGCGTTGAGAATGCCCGCAGTGATTTTCTTATGCTATAGCTAGACATTTGTGCTATCAGAATACCTACTTCTTACGTGGTAAATACGCCAACGATCTTCATAACTAAGATATTATTTCCCTTGCACCTGTAGGTATATCAGCTCGCTCACCAATCGGAACACAGCGATACTAAGTATTGCTGTTTGGGAGTAGAATATATGATGATTGAGTGGTACCTACCCAGACAGGCTTGCACAATGCTCTACCAAGTGCAATTCTAACTGAAAGTCGATTGCGATGTTATTTTGAACTTATTAATGTTCCCAAACACTTCTTTCTTCTGCCTCATAATTATATGATAATTATCTAACTTTTTTTCTTCAAATCTATCGAAATTCTGAATAGATTTAATAATAAATCAAGCACGTAGAAGATTAATTAATTTTATTAAATTTGAAAAACATTATTGCATATAATTTTACTTGACATTACTTTATACTTTATTGTACACCACAAAGAGAAAATAAATAAATAAAGCATTATTACAACCTAAAACAAAAGAAGTGAACAATTAGGCGACCTTATCGATGTTAAGCGATCTCTTCTAGGCAAACAACGGTATAGGTAATAGCTCATAGATTATGAGATGGATAGTGCTGTAAAAATAAATAAAATAACATTAATCTATAAAATATAATAATTTTCAAATTTAAAAAAAGAATATATTTTTATTCTAAATAGTTTCAAATCCAAACCTCATATTATCATCAATTCATGGACAAGACATTTCTCTATTGTCTGTTAGTATTTAAAAGCACATTATTCAAATTAACGTATAATGAAAATTGTAAATAATATAACGTATAATTAAAAAACAATAAAAACATTCACTCATACACAACAGATTAATAACTCAAGCTAAAGACAATATGATGAATGAATTGAACGATACCCATCACATCCGTTAACGGATCATCTATTTCATTGTAATACCATTGTCGTATTATATTTATACAAGATCGATATCACGTGAATGATTATTTCTATCACATTTCATTCAAGTAGGTCACGTTATATTAAAAATCTATTCCACTTTCTAATATTCGAGTTATAATATCAATTTGCTGGGCACCATGAGTAATTATAACGAATGAGCGGTCTTGACAAATGCGTCGTGAAGTATGTACCGTACAAATTTGATTGGCTTCGGTTTGAGATATAAAGTGAGCCGGTGTATGGATATACTATTTTATGGCAATATAATCTTTATATAGAAGTTACAAGGTTCAATAAGATTACGCGAGTTTTTTAAATTCGTCGATTCTAAGTTTTATCAATGTTCTAGCATTTTGAAACTACTGTACTAAAAATTTTAATTGGTCTTAGGAAGACTTACAATTGTTTAAATCGTATAATTAATCTTTGGGTAAATTAAAACAATAAACTATATCATCATCTATCATAATAGCCCATAAATGTAGCGGTAGCACCTCAGCTCTGCTTAAGCTGCTTGCTTCTGTATTTCTCTGCTTAAAATGGGTATGTAATTCTTCTGATGAATTCAGAGCTGTATATAAATCATCAGCTAATCGTCATCCTGAACATCCTAGACAAACGCCTCTCGCAATGTGCAATGAAGTTCCCGGTTCTTAACTCTTCTTCAGGTTATATTAAATTTGAGATGATTTATAAGTAAAACTAAGCTCAGTAGTCACGTAGTCACCTATATGTGCATTACGATATGTTCTTTACATAAATCAATTTAGTTTAAATTTGGAACTAATTTAATTTAATTTATGTCATGATAAAATCCTTTACTTTAATTAAACATAAACTTGAACAAATACATCACGGTAATCATTAATTAATATCAATTTCGCAATTTGTGAATTCGTCAACTACACAAAAAGCAACTGACGTCGTTCCATAGATCGGTAAATCGATTCCATTAAAAGTTAATTAGTTTAAGCTCTCGTTCTGTAATTAAACAGTCATTGCTACTAAAATGGCAACACTTTAGATACAAACGGAATATATTATCAATTTTGTGAATCTGATTAAAACCTTTTTTGTGAGATATTCAATTAAATTGAATTGCCTTAATAGTCCAACAGTTTACTAAACGTCTGGTCATATAAAAGTTGCAGACAAAATATCGACAACTTGGACAGACAGCTATTCTTTTGAATTATGTTAATAGCATTATAATTATTAATTATTATTAATTTAAATATTCTAATTCTGTTTGATTTTTATTTTTAAATGGTTTTGCAAATAGGTTCCCTGGTGTTAAATTCAACACAAAATCAAATTTACATTGGTACTGTAAAAAATATTGAACAATCCCTATATTGATAATACGCCTCAGGAAATAAGATAAATATTATGTCCCTTGTGCAATACAACAGTACTAAGTATAGCTGTTTGGCGATAGAATACAAGGGCTTACCCAAAACCATGCATGATATCTTATTTTACAATCTGTAGTCATATTTAAATGAAAATCTCATGTATCAAAGCTTAAATCTCTTCAAATAATATTAAACGTTTAGACACAACAGTATTATCGTATACGAGGTAAGACAATTTAAATATAAAATATATTCCAGTGAAATGATTAAATTACAATATTGCGAAACTATATATACAATTTATCAGTGACATAATCATAAGAGCCCGTCGAATATCATTATCAGCAAATGATGGATGGCTAATTCTTTAACAGTATCTGATAGAGACCCGTATAAAGATGCGTGGGACACTACGTACAATGCATCATTTAAAACCAAGTAGCTGTATCAGAAGTGAATCAAAATCCTTCATAAAGCTTTTAACCTTAAAAGGTCAAAGAAAGACTATTAACAAAATGGTTTTTATTTAATAGCCTAACAGTTTAGAGTCAGTCTATATAGAAAGGCGAAGACCAAACTACGCGAATCCTTTGCTTAAATTGCTTGTATTTTATCAGTCGTTAAACCTGTTTGAACTTAAACTTACCAATGTTAAATATTATAAGTATTCCCTTTACGTCAATTGGGTTATTTCCATATAACGTATGAGGGTCCAAGTCGTCTCGATTAAACTTACCGTTTCTCGTAAAATGCCAATTAGGCGGGTACGTTTCTTTGTCGGAGATCACGTTTTAAACGATTTTTATAGTCCTACGATTGCATTTTTTCAAGAAACGTTACAATTTATCTTGACATGTAAATTATCGACGTACATCGGAATCTTCGTGTGGAAGTAATATTTTTTAATGTAAGATCCATAATTCCGCTGACGCTAATGCTTTACAAAATCTGAAGCAAGCAAACAAATTTACCGAAATTATTCACCGGCCTGTGAGTAAAAATTACGACCAATACATGCGCCAGCGGCTGCTCTGAGTTCGATCATGCACTGAGGACATACGAATGAAATTACTGCATTTCATTGTTTAAATATTGACAAATCATTTATCCAGCAATAAGAGAATAGCTAAAAACTATTGCAATTTTTTATATGCAAGAGAAACAAAATCGCCTATATTAAAACATACGTTATCAAAACAATTGTTGCTATATGATAAACATTAGTTTTTAATTATTACAAATAATATAAAAACTTTTTCGTCAGAGTTTCACAAATACAGTAAATATAATAAAAGTTACTCTCACGTTCGACCTTGAAACATAATTCTCACCGCATTTTTTTTACGCAAAGATATTTTACATAATAATTTGTAATAAAATAAGCATATATTTAATTCACATTAAAAAAAAATGTACAAGAAAATAGTAACTTAATCACGTAAACGCATGCAACGTCTTAAATTCAATCCCGTGTGTTTACAATTCGAACCGCGACATACCAATATTTATGCGCTCGTAAAATTCGAACATGCTCTGTATGCCCACTAAATGGATAACAGACGGTTGTATCCTTCGATCAAAAGAAATTGAATAATAAAACCTGCGTCTACATTTGGTGAATCATTAACATTATTCTGTTTATGTGTACAAGACTTATTTAGTGTTTATGATTTTGAACTACATAAACGTCACACGATATACCATTGTATCAATATTTTAACGTCGATGGTTTCATGTACTGATGAACGTGTTTATACATTCATAGCCGTTCTTTAAATTTATTTCACTGACTTAACCGAAATACAAGTGCATAGATGCACGAATATTGAAAAATTGTAATCGTTGAATTGAACTCGTGAATATCCACTAAAATATTTTTCTTGCTTTCTGAATCCCAAAACATGGAAAAAATACGTGCTCAAAAATATAACAACGAGTAACTAATATTAGTGCTCTTATCCTTGCTAAAATCGTTAAAGCGAAAACGCCGCGCTAATATTAGTTTGTTTGGAATTTCATAAGCGCCATCATATTAATTAAATTTTGACAAACACTAAAATGTTAATTAATTGCTTATAGGCATAGATTTAGTGTCGAAAAATTATAATAATATTTCAAACAGAAACGATACGATGAATTACTAAAAGAGATTTCCGATTAATTCACTATATTGCCAAACTTTATTCGCCGTTTGACAACTTAATGGGATTTTCAGTGTCGATCGCTCTTAATTAGATAGCGCTATTGCCTGAGGCTGGACAAATATTTTAATTTTAATGTCTGCTACGCGCCACCCACGAACCATACTACGTTTCTGTGATAGTGCGCGCATTAAAACGCAAAATAATATTTGACTAACGTCACGATTTGTTTGTTTTTACTAATACAACTAGTTAAATAACTTTAAGCGCGTTCACGATTAAAATATCACAAGAATAATAACGTAGATGTACATCAAATATCCACCGTTTTATATTTCTTATGACGTCATATAGACAATTAATACTGAAAAGTCATTACCGACTTAACGACACACATTTACAAAAGCGATTAAGCTTTCATAATTATATAGACACACACACACACACACACACACATAAACACACGAGTAATTATAACTATAAATGTAAGTTTCAATTAAAATTCCGATAGTTACATAGGTAGCGGAATCACTGAAGGATGAGAACTGTTGATTATGTCTTTAAAAATAATTACAATCAACGTCCTTCATATCCTAACCGGCGACAGTTTCGAGACACACGTCAAGTGCGTAAAATAAAATGTGGGCGACGGATTATACGTCGAGGGCTACCGATGTCGCGACGATAACGTCTTCTTGATGGTGACGGGTTAATTCGAAACCTCGGCTCAATTACTTAACATCAGTACTCACATGTTACATTAAACATTACAGAAGTTAACCAATAATGTTATTTTATTTATGTAGTGATGAAGATGGATGATTTTCTTAAGTGGTATTTGTATATTAAGACTTTCGCTTAACATAAGCGACTTGAAATATAACAAATTATTCGCTTTTAAAGCAAGTTTAATTTATTGATTAAATTATTTTTTTTAATTATCGACGTATTTAACTAACATCATATGAAATTAACTTGGGAAGTCCTTGTAGATATACTTCTCTTTTAGGGTGTTGGACCTTCTTCGTGATAGCGCCCAGTCAGTAAAGAGAAAAAACTTCAAAACTTTAAAACTAACTTAAGTCACTTTTGAAACTGGCTTACGTACCGTAGTTCGTATATTAACGCAACTACGATAGTAGCCTAGCGGCAAATGAGCGAGACTCCCGTCGTAAGATATAATTTACGCTAACAATGCGTTCGAAAATTTTTCAATAGCTTGTCAATAGACAAATAGTCCTTGCAATTTGACTAAAACATACACATATTATTTACTTTACAAACGTATATACCGTAAGTCTTTGAAGTTTACGTTTAATAATAATAGATATGGATACTTTTTTATGGGCAGAAGATAAAATCTATTTTATCTGAAAACCGTTAACAAAGAGCAATTTAATTAACGGATGATTAATCCCGCCCATTAAACATCCCGGGCGGATAAACGCATATTACGTTTATAGAGAATCGCGAGAGCTTTATAAGCTATTATTGGTTGTTAACTAAAGAAATCCGCATTAAATTATATTACAACGATCTTTTCAATTTTCAAAGGCCGTGTAACCAGGTAGGGGGCTTAATAATTAATTACATCTCTCATCACGATTGCATTCAAAGGTGAGTTTAAAATCTTTGTCTTTTTTTCCCGTCGTATCGCAGACATCGGTTAATTAAATAAATATATATATTTTTGATTATATAATCAAAATGTATTATTCAATTGTTCTTTATTTGTTCATTCAAAGTGTAATGTATACATTTATATAATCGACAATTTCCTGAATGACTTACTGTTTACGCACAGCTTGAACTATAAAACATAAACGCCGAATCTTTTAAATAACAAATCTTATTTATCTTAACGATTGCTTTATGTCGTTTACATTTTTTTTTGTTACATGCGACATCAACTTACTAAGCGTTTTCTATTGATTCACTTTTAAATTACGCCCCGTAGACGATTCTCTTTCCCCAAAGTAAATACATATTTTCTTAAATTCTGTAACTGAATAGAGACTTAAATTTTGTTGATACCTTTGCTTTGCTCTCTAAAGAGCAGTAGAAACAAAAAGAGGCGCAGATCGCTCTCAAATATGAATTTCAACCAATCGACGAGTATTTTTGCCATGGCAAATATTTTCAGATAAATATAATTTTGAAATTCGATAATGTATCTCTTAAAATACACTAGTAATAATTTCTTACTTAACTTTCAGTAGCCGTAACGGTGTGTAGTGTATTTTGAAAATGCGTGATTTATTTTATGGGGATTTGCTAACAACATCATACAAAATTTATGATACGAACGACTCGTCATTAACAAAAACGTTTCACCTAAATATTCCCTAGACTTAATTTTTGTTATTAATTTCAAATAAAGAACGGAATTAAAATAATAAATAAATTAACAGAAAAGCTTAAATAAAAGTTTGTAAAAAAAATCTTATTGGAAATCGTTTTATCAAATACAAGAATCTATTTGTAATCTTTAAATATTACAAATTACAGATTCGAATCATACTAACTTTGTAATTACCAAATAATTATTGTAAGCAAAATAAAAAATTTACATTAAATGGAATTTTATAAGGTACACCGCTTCTAGAATAAGACAGGAAACGGATTCTTTTGCAAAAAACACGAGAGTTGAACGGACGGGAAAAAAGCATTAATAAAAACTAAATGTGAGATCGGTCTTCAAAAATATTATTTAATAAATCGCTCACATATAAATTGATTTTGTTTTGTTCTTGTTAATTAAAAAATACAAATATTTCAATCTCATTTGTTCGTGTGAAATATTGTAATCTTTATCGTATATTGCTATATGACAGACCATATTTTCCAGTGGTCGCCCATTGGTCAAAATTTGACAGCAATTTATTGCTAGCAATCATATAAGAACCTATAAGATATATTGATTCTAAGATAGAACCTTTTTCTATGACTAAGACTCGGCTGGACGACGGCTTGTAATTTTTACAAAAAAAAAAAGAATATATTTTATATTTCAAAATACAAATTTTTAAATTTGATGTGATGTGTTTTTTTATTGACAGTATGCAAATAAACTATGAATATTTTATTTTATTCACTGAAACACATGCTATGTTTAAATTTGAGCTTTTGAACTCCTATTCTATACAGACTTTAAATATTTGATTATTTATTTGTCTAGATCGAATGTCAACGCTGAGATCGAGCCAAAAAAATATAATAGTGGTCAACAGTTGGCAGCTCAATACACACACACTAGTAAAGTAGTAATCAGTTTGGCGAGTGCCCCGCACAAAATGTCCAAGATAATGAAGTGGGGTTGTAAATATATAAATAATTTAAGCTTTAACTAATAATGCCAAATCTCACACATATGCTTAAAAAGGAATAAAAAGATTTCCCTTTACGTACTAATATAATATAAATTATGATTTTTTTTATAATTGAATAGATTGCCATATCTCGGGTGAAAATTAACATATAGGTTTATTACATTGGATATTTTGCGAGAACAAATTCAGAAATTGCATTGTAAACTTTAAATGTTATTAGTTATACAAAGTAATAGTAGACGTAGGTAGGAGACAATAGTCGTTTGTATTTTGTGTAAATATTTATAGAAAACTAGTTAATAACCTGTTTTGTATACGATATGATTTACCTATTGCCAGGAACCTTCAAACGACTGCCAATAAATGTAAGAGTTTCACCTCTATCAGAAAAACTAACCGTGAATGTTAACCAAAACATTGACCAAAAAATTAATGAGAGTACTTATTTAATTGTTGAATATAATTTTATATAATTCAAACAAACACATGCATAGTCCTTGGTTCAAATCCCGGGTCAATCCAGTAAAAAGTTATTGTATTTTTTGTCAAGAAATTCCGGCGCACTGGAGTGTAACACTTCCGGGACGGGATTGTAGCACGTTGAGCTTTGTATCCTCGTGCCCGGTAAGATTACCATCGGATAATGAGAGTGAAAAAATATCGAGTTTGCGCACAAACTTGTGTACTGCCTACCGCAAATATATATAGATTTTTAGATTAATGTGTAGTTAAAGTTGGAACGCGTACATATTAACCGATGATTGCGAGTTCAAATCCAGACAATCACCACTGAATTTGTATGTGCTTAATTTGTGCTCAAAATGTAAAATTTAATGCTCGGCGGTAAAGGAACACATCGTGAGGAAACCTGCATTTGTTTAAATTAAATGCTAAAATTCTGCCACATGTGAATCCACCAACCCATATTGGAGCAGCACAATCTAATATGCTTCTAACCTTCTCCTCAAAAGAAAATAAGCCTTACGCCCAGGGGTGGGAAATATATTATTAAAGTTCGATTACAAGGAACTTTGACAGAACTTTGAGTTACCATTTTAGTTCGCTGACCAAAATGTTAGCTTAATTTTATTGATGTTCTTATTCTACTATTGACAAAAAAGCGATTGAAATTTCTCTCATATCGGTATCATCAAAAAGAAAACGGAAAGAAATTTGCCTCCATACTATAATACTAGAAGATATTGTACGAACAATTTCTTAGAAACAAAATAATCCTAGCATGTTCCGTGTAACGGCAAAGCAGATTCCTAGTAAACGGTAGCTGTCACTACTGTGGTCAACGCTTCTTTCCACTCTGTTTGAACTTCAACATGCATTAAAACTCATACACGACTTGTTTCAGCAGATTATATCTCACAACTGATTGCTACTGAGCGATAGTCATATAATTATAATATTATTGGTAAGATCTATAATGTACAAACTTAGTTCAATTGAATTTACACTAGGCTTCGTTCCAGCTTTACGAGGATAAAAGTAAGCATTGACTTCCAATCGCAATTAAAATGACAGCTAACCCACAACTGTCATAAATGGCACATTCCAAATTTAAAACACTATCCTGATCGAAGTTCGAATGACAATATTCTAAATTTAAACTATAAATATACTGTATTTTATGTGATAAATATCGAGTGACAAATATTTTCAATTATATTAAACTAAAGCTCATTGTAGAGGTGGAACACGTAAAAACATTGCTCAATATTAAGGTTCCTTACCAGTAGTATTTAACAGGAAGTTTTATACGAATAAGGATATCTATGTTCAATTACATAGCTAATTATGGTCAAGCATTTTATATTTATAGCATTGGAACCACGGTACCATTTTCAACAACGACGTCGATAATTATAATATGGTTTCTTTTGAAAATATTTTCTGAAAACGATTGTTTCTCTTGAGTTTTTTGATTTCAAACATAGCAATTTTTCTAGATACTACGGAACCTTGCGTAGATAAGTTCTCGCGCTTGACTGGTTTTACTTTTTGCTCCACGACGTGTAACGTGGTTGTTGTCACTTCCCGCGGGATTCCTCCTCGTCGTACTCGCTCGGTCGCTCCCACCTAATTGATCTCAATGCTCGCGACGAATCGACTCGCCACGGAGATGTCTTACCTCGTTCACGCCGTTGAGTCATCGTGGTACCGCTTACCAACTATTTTACTCACGTACCGACATATTGGCTTATTCGTCGTATGAATTAATCAGTCTTACACTTACGATTTCGTTCTGCGTTCAGTCATAAGATAGTAAATTTAACGGGAACACCGGAGCCGTTCAAGGTTAAACTAAAGTACGATCATAATTTTAAGTCAACATCATAAACAGCTGAAAAAGTAGGCACTAGAAACACTTATCTGTATAATAAATTCAATCGGTAGTTCGGAAATTCGCTTCTACTGCAAGGAAATTAAGCTGAAAATAGGATAAATAATTTGACAAGCAGCATGCGTGCCGCTCCGCTTTATTGGGCTGTACTTCGATAAATTGGCAACAAGGCCGTAACTTGCTGTACAAAGTACGGCTGGAAGGATTCATCGAATAATTGTACTGCCAATAGCTTACGCAGAAAGCCCTTTATTTTTACCGAAGCAATGCGAAGTAGCCAGTGGCATTTTAATGTAATGGTTGAACACATAACCGCACTTAATTTTGTCCTAATGCGTGGCTGAGTATAAGAATCTTGTCTTTTGGCTCGCTCCGTTTTTCTCGGGAATATCTGAATCGTCGATGAGCCAGATAAAGCGAATATTCTTTAAATATGCAAAGCGCAAACTTTGTGGTGCAGTCTTCCGACAGGATACTGAATAATTTTACACGCTCTTAAGGCTTGCGTGTCTTGTTAATTTAAGAGCTTTACATTGACACAGTTAAAAGGCTTTTAATTATGCAAAGAATGAAAAAGAGTTATTGCTATCGATAAAGGCAACGAATACAAGAACTGAGAACTCTGGAACTTATCTCGATCAAAGAGCATCAATCAACGTTTAAATTGGTTTTAAAAAACAAAGAGATCAATACTTCTTAATTGGGTTTGATTTTATGATATCGTTTTATAATAAATAGATATTATATAAACATAAAAGTTTAGAAATTACTTTAATTGTACCGATCCTTAACATCTATAGAAAATATCGATACATTGACTTATAAATAACGCATTCGAAAGTAAAGCACTAGACTGACTTTATATCGAATATTAAACAATTTAAATTCGAAACGACAATCTACCCATTGTGTCTCGAGATAGGCAATAAAATCTATGGGATCACTAGATAATGAACAAGGATAAACGGGCATCTGCGATAGAGCTCCTGTCTTTGTCAAGGCGGTGTGTTGGCAACACCGGGCCGACATAATTTAGCGCCAAAGCCAACGCAGGCATTTTTCCAAAGACAATACAAGGCCCACAGCCAATGGAATATTCAGAGTGCTTGAAGAATTCTTATTCTCGCACCCGCTAATGAATAGCTATTCTTTGGGCATTTTAACTATGGCCGACGGAATGGCATTTGTATGTACAGGTTTCTTAAAGGGTCTCCCGATATGCGTCGGACCCTTTCCGCTTCGTTTAATTTATGGACACGCGTACTTTTTACTTTGTTTAAATTAATTATTGACCGCATTAAGATTTCGCTCATCGTGCTTTAGAAGTTTGTTTTTTTTTGTTATGAGTTGTCCTCGCGACTTGTTTAGCTTGATTATGAAAATATATTCCTGCCATTACTCTGTTTAGGATTCTGGATACGATAAACCATAAATATATGAGTTTTATTAAAGAACGGTCCAGATCCTGTACCACGTATTGTTCAATAATTCAATTTATTTTTGTTCTATTATAATAATAATAATTATTATTTACAAAAAACACAATGTATGTAGATTAAATATAGATTTAAGTATGAAATACCTAGTAATATGCAATGCATTGCATATCATCTAATAATAGGCAATCGATATTTTTTTCGTATGTTAGATTATAATTTATCCGCACTGGAGTAGTGTAGTGGGTTAACCTCCAAACCTTATCTTCAAAAGAAAGAAGCGGCATTAGCTCAGCCTTGGAAAACTAAAAGGCTGTTACTTTCCTTTCTACGATCTGAGTTATTAAATGTTGGAAAAATAAACGGAAAAGATTTGAAAGAAATGGGCATCGTAAAGTAAACTTCACTAAAACTTTATACGATCTAGTTTGACATTTTATTTCTGTCAACATAAATCTTATAGCAATACCACAAAGGTTATTCTTTATAAAAATATCTTAATATTCACATTATTTTAAGTTTATCGACTTAAAATAACTCATTTACATTTTGTAACAACAATGAACCATAAACATCCAAAATCTCTTCGTGAACGAAATAATTTCCCGCGAATACCGAATAATGATTTATTTAAGATACTCGCTCAACTTCGGGCAAGCATATTACGTAAGTTGGAGCGTTATCATGTATTTTTAATCTGTATTTCTTTAAATTTAAACAATACTGTAATTTATAAAGTGCTGATGTTCTGACTGATTTCGACGACGGCCATCTAAAGGGAGACCAGCAACTACACAGAACATATTATAGTACACAACGTGTACGCAATCATAAGTATATATTATCACTGAAATCTGATGGGATGCGAATTCGATACAATCGCAAGACCAACGGCTTCACGTGCTTTCTGTAACAAGGGATTGTAAAAATTTACCTAATTGCTACTAATGTTAACTCAACGTAATAATTGTTTACTAAACAAAACCGGTGTTCAAACTTCGAAGCCAAATCTGCAACGTTTTTACGAAGCCAAGATAAACGAGACATTGTTATTATAGATACTTTCCTGAACGAAATTGTTAGTACTGATTATGAATCTGACAAACGATACCCAAACAAGCGCCGGCTATATAGAAATACGTTACGTTAAATAACAAAGAAGGTGAAAATCCAATTCAATTTCGATCACGTAGTGTTTCATTTGTATGCTCGGTAAATGAGCGGATGCATAATAATATACGCCTATCTTGTCGCATTCGAACCTCGTACGGCGTTAAGAAACAAATCACCCTCTTATGCCTTCATAATTTATAAACAATCCATTCAAACTATTATACATTATCAATATACTTCAAGTTAAAACCTCTTTTATATGCGTCGGACACGTCATTAAACGTTTTACAATTTCCCTATCTGCTTAAGGGTTTTACAATGAGATAAAAAGTATACAAAGCGTTCCGCTCGGGTTTGAATGCAGAATATGGTCTTGTGTTGTCGAGTGAGTTATTCAAATGTTTTACATTTGGTACAGTGATCCTATAGTGACTTTCGTAATACGTCACTAAGTATTCGATAGCAGCAGCAGGGCTTTGTGCAAGCCCGTCTGCGTTGGTACCACCCACTCATCAGATATTCTACCGCCAAACAGCAATACTTAGTATAGTTGTATTCCGGATGAGTGAACCAATGTAACTACAGGGACAAGGATCATACGAGTAAAATCTTAATTTTCAAGGTTGGTGGCGCATTGGTTATGTAAGAAATGGTTAATATTCTTACATGGGCTGTGGTGACCACCTACCATCAGGAGGCTCATATGCTCGTACATAAACCAGTGCCATAATATGTCGAGCAACTTACTACATAATTTCTTATTTAGCGAGAAACTTCATCGTGTAGTCTTCATGTCCTGTGCACGCGTTTCATAAAAAGAAAACTGTCATCATTTCTTCATAAGTATCTATGTACCCAAACTTATAAAATGTGATCAACCTATCATGCAGTTACAAAAAAACATTCGAACTTAGTAGGAGGTAATATATGTTTTATTTTTATTACAACCGAAATAAAATAATAACGGAAACCATTTTACAATCAACTGTTTCTGCTATTGATCTTTGATATCACAAAATTGAATGTATGTACATGAAAAAAGATTCGATCAACTTCTTTTTGTATACCATCGTCATAATATTTATGTTATAAAACTTGTATAAAAATTCTATGAACCGCATTATGTAGACGGGGCCTAGTAAAAAAGCAATGAGATTTTTACGGCATTCTACAGGTGCAAGAATGAACAGGAACGTATGAATGAGACAGATACGTCAATACGCAGATGTTCCGTATACGAAATCATCAATGACGGATTCAAATTTATAGATGTTATTATAATATGAACGGATTTATTTAATAAAGTTATCGTTGTTTAAACCCACGTACGATTTTTTATGTTTCTTTTTTTTTTTTTTGTTGCTGACGCTTTATCTCTTCGAATATATACATAGTGTCTCATTTTAACTAACTAGTTATGTGTGTATGATATACTTTTTTAAATGGATTAATTTATACATTATAAGATTTAGGTAGGTACCATATGTACGTATATAAGTAATATTAATAATGTCGGTGATAAACACAAATTTTAGCACATGCAGCAATTCTGTGGTACTTTACTGGGTTTGAACTAGCAATCAACTTTTAAGTTTAACGAATTCTAACCACTGAACCATCGGGACTTTTTTCTCTGAACTGTGCATTTGTATTCAGTAAAAATAAAGCAAATCTTTATAACATCAATTTATATTTATCTTGTTAATTATTTTCAAACAATGTTTACAATATAATCTTTTCTCGTTTAGTTTATAAAACTAATTAAGTTATTTGACTTTATCTCCACTAATTATACATAAGCGGTAGGGCAATCCCGTTAATTTGTGTCCAGGCGGATCCCGCAGCGGGCCGGGATTACAATTCCGACCTTCGTTAACATGGGATTTAGCCCGTTACTGACTCACTACATTGTTAACTACTATAATTTAAAGTCTTGATTTAACGTCTGTCTGTGTACAGGCTCATATCGTATATGCAAGAACGCAATCAAATTAATTCACTTTTTTTTTCTTATACAAAAATAAATACAATGAAAATTAACTTAAATCATAATCAAAATGTTCTCTATAAAAGCAGTTTTGAACCATCACGTTACATAATATGAAATTGAACATAAAGCTACCCCCGCTTTGTAATATATATTCTACCGACTACCGGCCAGAATGTAGTTGGTACTCTTTTCCACTTATTTACATAGCTACGCTAATTATATATGATTAACATGTATTATTTGTAATGCATTTTTTATTTACATTCATAGTAATAATTAAAAGAACCGAGATGGCCCAGTGGTTAGAACGCGTGCATCTTAACCGATGATTTCGGGTTCAAACCCAGGTAGGCACCACTGAATTTTCAAGTTCTTAATTTGTGTTTATAATTCATCTCGTACTCGGCGGTGAAGGAAAACATCGTGAGGAAACCTGCATGTGTCTAAATTCAACGAAATTCTTCCACATGTGTATTCCGCCAACCCGCATTGGAGCAGCGTGGTGGAATATGCTCCAAACCTTCTCCTCAAAGGGAGAGGTTCTCGTTCAGCCCAGCAGTGGGAAAATTTACAGGCTGCTAATTCTAATGCTACTGCTAATATTTGTTTCCCAAGGGGCATTTATGGATTCAATAAAATGCATACCTATCGTGACACTTACCTATAACTATACCGAGTAGTATTTATGTAGCTGTCAAGACCATCACTAGATCCGAAAATATAAACCAACAAAAAGATATACTTGAAAGGGCTACAAAAACAAAAATTATCGGCATTATTAAGATTTAATGCAGAAAACGGAAAATCAACGATCACTTACTGACGCCACGCTGCTTATCATCTTTTTTTACGAATAAAAAGCACAATTATAATTGTGACACACAACATCTTTTTTTTTTTTATATTTAGAGTAATGATTTATTTATGACCGAACACTTATTTTTTTTTAAAAACGGTTGTCGTAAATTAAAAAAAGAACAAGCTAAGTTAAATAACTTTTTTTTTTCTTTTTTGTTTTCCACTCTAATAAAATCTACATGGTCTTTTAGGATAACGACGTAATAACTGAATAATTAAAAGTGTAGTCACTCGTGATCTTCAAGGAAAATAAAAAATAAGCACTTAAATTTTTTTAATTATAAAAAGTTATAAAAGCGTATAACTAACGAAAGGAAAAAAATATCTTCATTTAATTTTATCTTTTAAAAGTGCACGAATATAATTCTGAGCTAAAAATGTTGTGTAATGAAACAAAACAAACAATATTATCTTGCGACCGGGTCACAAAAAAGTAAGTAGGTTAAGCTAATAACCTAGTTTTACACGTTTAACACAGATACGAAAGAAAGACATTTTAGTTTTTACGTTTTACCCGATTACCGCAAACCCGGGAGAGTGCACTCAGTGTATTAGTACAGGAGCCTACGATTAAAAGATTTATCTCATTGTATTGATATCATACAATAAATCGGTGACTATAGTCAAAGAATAACCTACACAATAATAAATTATCTACACAAGATATATTATATGATTGAGTGTGCGCACAAACACAACTTTTACCTCAGTCTCATAATACGATGGGACTGCAAATTCGACAAGAGAGAGTTCAGGCTTTCATTTAACAGTATATAAGCCAAGTCTAACCAAAAAATTTCAATGAACTGTGTCATAATTTATCGTTTAATTCTGGGAATGTAGTTGAACACCTTCCGTTGACGAAAGCATATTTTCCTATTCCTGACTTAGTGGTCATGGTATCTCATAACGGTGCTTTGAGTTGCTGCTGAGCTAGTCGGGTTCAAAATAATTTAATCTTAACATTTTAGCCGTTAGCTCTCGTACTATTTTCATCCATACAACCTCGATGTCCGGAAATCATTTTTAAGGAAATTCTTACCTCGCACAACCACTCTAAGGAACCAGCTTTCGCCGGCGGTTTTCCCGAACCTTCAAGAATCTACTTATTCCTTAAAGGCCAGAAACGCGCCCGCAAGCACCAAGGTGTTGCAAATTTCCATGCCGAAACAAATATATATATTTGTTTATGACGTACTATATATGTATTATGTCCATGTATTATCACTTCTACTCTTCAACTAGGAACATTTATTTCTTGGTTAATATAGGCGAAATCAACACCACCAAAGCGCCACCAGCCATTAGTAGCGATATATATCTTGCTTATAATTAGGCTGACTCTCTCGACCTCGCAACAAAACACAGAGTTACAAAGTATAAATGCTAACAGCGGTATAGCTGCCTTCACTAGTGTGAGTATAGATTTGTGAGAATTTTTGAATGTTATTATATACACTCATTGAATAATGTTAGTAAGTCCATTTTTTTTATAAATTTGGCAGTTGGACGGGCAAATGGCCGTCCTTATACCAGCACCCATGGACATTTGTGGTGTAAGAAATATTAACCATTCCTTACATCGCCAATGGGCCGCCAACCTTGGGAACCAATATGTTATGTCCTTTGTGCCTGTAGTTACATTGGCTCACACACCCGTCCAATCGGTACGAAACAATTTTAACTATTGCTGTTTACAATAAATAAATAAGGGGTAGTGGCCCTAATTTTAATGAAGTGCCAACAATTATAACAAGAACAGTGCATATGATGGTATTCTAATGACAGTTTTTTTAATGTATTATAAGTTTCCTTTGACTGGGCAAAGACCTCCTCTCCATTTCTTTACCACGCTGCTCCAGTGCGGGTTAGATGTTGTTTCCCCGTATTGAATGTTTCGGATTTTAAGATATGCATAATCCAGACCAGTATTATACAAAAGAAACGTATGCTGTGTACTTATAGCAGTTGCCTTATACGCTTACGTATATATAAGTAGGGAGACAGGAGCGTTATAACGATATTACAACATTTAAGATAATATAAATCACTATTCAAAACGTAATAAATCTAAAACCAAGAATAGACTCAGCATTAGGATCTAGTCGAAAATAACGACAGTCACGACCTTGTGTTGAAGGTAGTGATGCCATTTGTCCCGGCGACGATCGAGGATAAAGGAAATGTCTCAGGGCGAGATCACAAAAACACAGGTTTATCTTAAGCGGCCTCCGTTGTTTGGTCTCTCTAATTGGCTAATTGGCATCCTATAGATAGATCGCAGTTACCGATTCCTTCCTCGTTCGAGATAATCGTGGCCACCGCTGTCGCTGATGGAATACTTGATCGATATCAACCGCCCATTGAATTACGCTACTTGAAATATAATCGGGAAATTACAAGACTTTTTATTGTATTTGTTGAAGTTTATTGCCTTAAGGTTTACGTCGATTCGTTTTATTTCACGTTTACTTAAAACTATCTGCAGTTTAAGGTACTGGTATAGAGTACAAAATACTTAGATATACTGTAATAACTCGCTCTTGTATTTATAATGTATACTTTTTAAATTAAAAAATATTTAAAATATATAAATAGCAAATTGTATAAAATATGAACTTACGTAATATTTTTTGTTAATTATTAAACTTTACTAGACAGCTATTGACTAACTGAAGTGTTATTGATAAAAAAAAATTTAGAATAAAAAATAAAGTTAAATTTTATAATAATTATGGAATATTTTGAGCATTGAGTAAGCAGCAGCTTATATTTATAAACTTATAAGAATGTAATATGTCAATCAAATTAGAAAAAAGTTATTATCATAAAGTGAGTTAATAAAAAATTCAAGTAGGTATTGTTTGTGATTACAGAATTAATCTTACTGAATATGGCTTTCTCGTACCTTCATTCTAGTGGATTTTTAATCTTGTATAAAATTTATTCTTGTATAAAAAAATATGAAGTTTAATTTGAATGAAGTCTGCTGAATATAATCAGATAAAAGATTTTTCTTTGATCTCATTATATCCAATCCAAAAGTTTCTTAAACTCCGTTGAACAATAAAATTCATGACTTTTCAAAGACATCATGTCATTGAAAAGTCATGTATTTTAGTCTCAATTACGTAATCCAATAAAAAATAATCTCAAATTAAAATATATCTAAATTCGAAATTTAAAAACATAAGTAATTCAGCAATCAAGTTCTTTAGTCGAAATGCGAATAATAAAAAAAAAAAAAGATTTATTAATAACACTTCAAAGATTTTCATAAAAAGAACTCAACCTATAGACAATATAACATTTCATAAAGAAACAATAGAATAATAGTCAAGAACATTACCGTCCCGGAGGATAGCGTTAGTCAGAAAATTCCTTAACAAATCATGATACCCCATGTCACGTCTGGAATACCCGCCCTCTGCGAATACATTTTTAAAGCATAGCGCACATGAAAGGGAATACGAGATATTTGAAAGTGCGGAAATTCGTCACATACACCAACCGAGGAAATAGAAAAACAAAGTAAAGATAAAATACAAGCTCACCGTGATATGTTGCTACAATTTGGACAAGACGAATGAAAAAACCTCGCTGAATTATATATTAATTTCGCGCGTTTCCATTTGAGAATTGCGATAAAAATCTCTACTGGGTTTCTTATAAGAGAATGCCGTGATCCTTGTTAGAAAAAATGATTTACTTGACTTTAGTATTGAAGTATAACAGAATTGTACCGTCATTTATTACAAATAAACATCTAAATTTAATAAGCTTTAATACATTTAAATCATTAAACAATAACAGTAACAGCCTGTAAATTTCCCACTACTGACTACGAGATCAATTATAAACGCAAATTAAGCATATGGAAATTCAGTGCTTGCCTGGGTTTGAACCCGAAATCATCGGTTAAGATGCACGCGTTCTAACTACTGGACCATATCGGCTCCTTTTTAAACAATAATAACTAACAAATTTAAAAAGAAATATATTCATTTTTTTTAAGATAAATCATATAAAAGGACACGAGAACTAAAAAGGTGTTCGTAAATTGGTTTGCAAAACAATTTACAGTCGGAGGCACGTCTAATAAATCGTTCAGCGCCGCCTGATTGTTCACAACTCCCACTTTAATATACAATGTGAAATTACAGACACAAAATGTACTCACTAATATTATAAATGTGAACGGCAGTTTGTTTATCCTGCCTTAACCGATTACCGTGAAACTTCTCTCAGGAAAAGGAGGGATTATATTCATTAAAATTATTAAGTTTAATTTATTTCAACGTTCTCGTTTTAATAGTAACCAACTTATAAGAATTAATTAGTAAGATGTACTGTCAGGAGAAACAATCTCAAACCCTCCTATTATATATTCTACCGCCAAGCAGCAATACTTTATATAACCGGAATACACGGTTTGAAGGGTGAGTGAGCCAGTGTAACTACAGGCACAAGAGATATAATACCTTAGTCCCGTGGGCGTGACGTTTTGATTATGTAAGGAATAGTTAAAATTTCTTACGACTCTAATGCCTATAGGCAGTGATGAATACTTACCCTCAAGTTTATAATAATACATAACGTATAAATAAGCCTGCAAATGTTCCACTGCTGAGCTAAGGTCTCCTCTTTCATTTGAATGGTTTGGAGATTTTTC
The DNA here is from genome assembly GCF_905147765.1 of Vanessa atalanta. Lineage (NCBI taxonomy): Eukaryota > Metazoa > Arthropoda > Insecta > Lepidoptera > Nymphalidae > Vanessa > Vanessa atalanta. The sequence goes on along the minus strand of NC_061880.1, from coordinate 10,133,275 downwards.
AACCACGCTCCAATACGGGTTAGTACAAATGCAATATTAACATCTGACTCATGGTGGTTTCCTTACGATGTTTGCCTTCACCGCCGAGAACGATATGAATAATAAACAAAAAAATTAAGCACATTAAAATGTGCACAGTGGTGTTTGCTTGGGTTTAAGCACGCAATCATCGGTTAGGAGACAAATATGAAAAATAAGATATATATTTGTACGCGCGAGAGAAAAGTGGACTGTAGTTTTGGTAAAAAAGGGGTTGTTACCTTAAAACTGGGCTCTGACTTGTGAAGACACGTTCTTCTTGGGAGCGCTCCCTTGGTCTTCATACACTCAAAGAACACAGCCAAAGGGATGGGTGATATTATAGGAGAAGGATAAGTCCGTTACACAAGCTAATTTCAAAAGCGCGGCGCACTCACATAACACACGTTACCGCGGCTCACACCAGAAGGGGAGAGAAAAAGGAAGTACGTCATACGACAAATCATTCCGTAGACAAATATGGACGTTTCAACGCACGCATAAACCTAAATACGCTACAATATTTATAGCTCTTATCTCAATTTCGCTAAAGACAAAATGTAAAATATATTTCGTGTGAACAAATATAGAGTCGGTATGGTTAAAGTGTGGTTCCGTATATCCGCTTCCTTTACCAGCGGTCGCCGCAGATATCCGTTTTGAACGAGTGATTGTTCTAAGGAAATATGACACTGTTACTATTTTAGTGAAATTTGCGGTCACATATCAAAGCAATGTGATACCGTAACCGTCACTAGAAGTGAACTTTTGGTAACATTCATAACAAACTCCACATATGAATATAGAACAAAGTACCCAGCTGTCTGAACGCGATACTAAACTACTGATCGGATTTTTAGTAACTAGATCTGATCTAGATCCTTTATTAACCAATACAAAGCCGGTACAGGTATATAATAGCAATAAAAATTAAATTATTTCTAACTGGAGTACTGTTTCAATACAAAAATTCCAATAACGCCCTTTAAGTCCTATTGGAACTTATTTTTACAATAAATTTAAATATAATAAAAACTATATATGTTTAAGATATATCCATATTTTGTACAAAATATTAAATAATTATTTATTCTGTATACACAGAATAAATAACTGTTTAATGAAAACCACCGCCCATAGATATCGACGCTGTAAGAAATATTAACAATTCTGTAATCGACAATGTGCCATCAACCTTGACAACTAAGATATTATATAGCCGTTCAAAGCGGAACATGACATCACTAACTATTGTTAAATACTGCTAAATATTGATGTTTGGTGGTTGTAAATATAATGAGTAGTTGTTACATACCCAGACGAGTTTGTACTAATCAAACTGACACATATTTAAACAATTATAAGAAAATTAATACGATTACTCGATCATAAAATCGATTTTGTATATTTCATAAAAATCGAACGCATTATTTCTTTAATAACCACGAGGAACTCCCAGACGGCCTAAGAATAAACGCAATTAATACGCAATATTCATTCCAACGTATTTTACGATCAATAAAAACTACATGAGATGAATATTGTTGTAAATTGAAAAGTGAAATAAAAAGAATGTGACTTTTTTAATATGTCGGTTCCTGTGTATGAACTCTTGATGTTTATTTTATGCCTTTTAAAACAAGGGTCAGAAAGAAATCGATGCATTTGGCCTGTCCGACATGTTGCGCTTGTCAAATAAATCACTACCTTAATAACAGTAAAAAGACGGTTAATACAAGATATAAATTTTATAATGATTAAGGCTTTACAAGAATGCCATGTCTCAATATTTTTATAATTTGTTTTAGCGTAATTTTAGTACATTCATTTGATTTCATGATTTTTTTTGTAAGCTAAATTCAAAATCAAAACATATATATGTACTTTATTCATATTTAAGGCTTTAATAAGCCAATTTTGATTCGTCATTTTACAGAACAGTGTTAAACGTAAAGCTACCACCGGTTCCGGTACCGGATCGAACCGGCAAGAAACTCAGTAGTTAGTATTTTCCAACATTTGAAATACATTAGCAATTGTTTCCAGTATCAGGGATGTAAAAAAACATTTTATTTATTTAGGAGTTTAATGTAATGATAATATAATAATTGTCAAGTAAAAAAATATTTATTAGTTACCTTTATAAAAACTAAGAATGTATTAATCTTTAACAGTAATGCTTTGTGATACCCGTCTCGGTGGGTCAAACCCCTCATCAATGTTTTGATTTCAACGGTGAGTGAGCCAATGCACACAGATAAGTTCTTATGGTAGACAGTAAACCGTCACCGGTGTCATCGTTAGTGAGGACGCGTAATGTTTCTTCCTATCAAGTATACCAATTGCTGCATCACTTTAGAAAACGAACACTTGACTGACTGACTTTAAATAATACACATATAGTAATGAATATTGTTAGTAATATGATACAGTATAGTTAGAAATTAAAAATAATATATCATAGACATACAACCTTTTCATTGTGACTAGATATAAAAGAAAAACTTACTATAATCAAATTAAATTAAATATATTTTGTTCAAGTAGAGTAAAAAACTATTTTTGTTTTTTTTTTTATTATTTAGGAGTTTAATGTAATAATAATATAATAATTGTCGCGTAAAAAATATTTATTAGTTACATAAAAACTTTTTCATTTCTAAACTTAGGTAGTAGCAATACAAGCATGGTTTTTAATGGCAAAACTTAATGCGACTTCATTACTTGCAGTTTTTTTTTTTATTTGGTCAGTATAACAGTGTGGGTGTGTGATATTTATATGCTAAATACAATTGAATTGATTATGTTAATAGCGCCTCAACTTAGTCGTCAATTAGCGGATATTCGAAATCAAATTGTTACTGATGCCTCCTAAAATGACACAAAAGAACCCACCTCGTGCTGTATAATAATAATTGTTATTATTATTAACATAAAAGCTATTCTGCTTCGACCTTTAGTGATATTCGACGTAATAAAAAACAAATTCCCGTTTACATACGAAATTTATTAATCGTTAGCGAAAATTCCTATCGCGATCGCTTATAAGATTAATAATGTATTTTTTCCGATTCAATTATCAATGAAAAATGAAATAAATTGTATTTAAATTATATTGATTTAGTAATTTATTGTACGACTTACGTGTTACGACTTTTTCCAACAAATTTTATAATAATGTAGTTTAAAAACAAAACGAAACTTTAGTCTTCTTTAATAATAATTTATCCTTGATAAAATAAATCTGAATAATCTTCATGTTATGCGGTTTTATTTATTTATTATTTATATTTACTAGCTATGCCAGCGACTTCGTGCGTGTTTGAATTTAACAAAAAGTTTTTGTTGTAGCCTAAGTTGCAGTAAAAGTCCCGTCAAAATCGGTCCAGCCGTTCCAGAGATTAGCCGCAACAAACAGACAAACATTTAAAAAAAGTTATTTTGGTATATGTGCCATGTACACATATGTTCATAAATACAAATGCATTTAAAAAAAACCGATTATTTTAATATTACAAAAAGACACTCCAATTTTATTATATATATATATTTGACGATCTATCTATCTAAATATCAATATTATTAATTCGAAAGTAACTCTGTATGTTAGCTGATTCAGATGAAATTCGTTATTATATGGACATAGTTTGATTCCCGGGAAAGATCATAGGCTACTATTTTAATTCGCCCCTTGAGGGCGTAAAATGGGGATGACGATTTGTGCGCTATAGGTAAAGTTTAAGAAATTTCACGCGGGTAAAGACGTAGGTTCAACTAGTATATTACAAAAACATACGACGATCCTAACAAATTTACAGTGACATATTTTTAACTGTGATTTAAGATGCTTATTTAAAAAGGTTGTTATCATTTAGTATAAAACCTTTTTTAAAATAGAACATCTGCATCATATATGATAGAATAAAGTACGATTATATCTAGATGTTTAATTAGAATAGCTATTCAAAACTGATAAACCGTGTGTAACAAGCTCCTTATTGCACACAATGGCTTGTTTCCACAGCACATTAAGTACTGCATTGAAAATTACTTTATATTTAACGAGATGCCGGTCTCGTGACTTTGTTTGTGAAAATAATGTATATGTTGCAGTCGAAACTTTTTTTCGGTCAAAATTATTTTTGTCTGGTGATCTAAATTTTTTTTTCTTACTTTTACTGTTGCAGATCACATTCCAGATGCAGATTCGATGTTTAAATCTGGATCGGGATTAGGGAGACAAGTTTAAATTTCATAAAGAAAATAAAGCCTCGGTGTTGTTCCTGTGCATAATTGAATTGAGCTTTTAAAATTAAACGATATCCGCTCAGCAAGACATTATTAAAACTGTCAATGACTTTTGGCATCACAAAACTTAATATAAATATGTCATTATAAAGAATTAACAACATAAAGTTAAAGGAAATGAAATAACAATACAATTAGAATTGAAACATCACATCAAAGGGAGAGATTATGAGATTAAGTTTTGAACAACGGTTAACAATGGGATTAAAATTCACTTTTAGTCATGAATTTTGAATTGCGAATGTCACATAAGTAATTTTTACCTGTCGCAAAATTAATCTTCGTGCAGAGGAAGACAAGAATAAACACCTTTTATGCAAAAAGCGAATTATATCAGCGCCCATAGTGGACAAAAATTAAATCTTTTGTACGCTAAGTTGCGCTTAAAATTAACTTTTCGTATTTATCGAATCATAAAAGCGATTCCGAACCTAAAATTTGTTACAATAGAGTTCAGTTTTGATGAATCAATTGCCGTACAAAGTAGATGCGACATATTTATTTTACGAAATCCAATTTTCTGCTGACATCTCATCTGTCGACTTTAAGCGTTAGGGACTGTGTGAACGTCTACACGGTTTCACGCTTATTCTTCATATATGATCCTTACTTCGAGGAAATTAAAATATTAAAAGTGTAAAGATTTATTTCTTCAAAGCTGTTTCATAATCATCGTTTGTCAATTTATTGCTATTGATTTAATCTTATATGACACCTTTTTTGTGTTTTTATAATAAAATAGGCGATTCTAACTATGATGGACTTTTGTGCAGATCAGTCTAACATCAGGTAAATAATACTTTTCTAAAGTAAAAGTTACTGAACTAACAAGAACGGCAACAGTACGTCTTAGATACCATTTTACTGTCCATAAATGGACGGTGCAAGGATGAACTTAAGTTTCTTGCAGTGTCAGTGGATATGGACGAGGGTTACTACATGCGATGGCAGTCCATCTCGGTTGTTTGCTCTCATAAAATAAATTAAAAGAAAACAAATTAAAAAAAAAAAACGATAAAAAAAACTGTAATAGGAATGTTGTCCTTTTACGTAAGAAATATTCCTCTCGTTGTTACATGTAATCAAGTGTAACATAAACAAGCATGAAAATTTTATCTTTTCGTTACCGCTAAATATAAAGTAGATAAAAAATAATTCACACTAAATTAAACCAATGAACGTTTTTTAACTTACTAGATACATTGCATTTTACACATACAAAAACAACTGCAGATTTTTAAAATAAGAACATAATATAATTGCTAAATGTTCGATATTCAAAATGCATTATATATGCATATTCATTTTGACTAATAGACAGGCCTAACAGATCATCCCGTAACAGAGATACGGAGTACTTACGAAAACTCTGGCGTTTTTGTCACCCTCACGCTAGAGTAGATAGGGTCAAATAAACCGCTTAGCAAATCCATAATAGTTCCCCTGACCGGTGACGTATGTAGGTGTCGCAACGGTACATTTATTTATTGCGCCATAACTCACATAAAACTCTAAGCTCCCGGTATACCGATACCATCTTGAATTCCTACCAAGCGGCCCTATGGACGAACTATGGAGACGGTTTAAGAATGCATCAAAGCCGCTTATGTTTAAGGTTAACGAGTATGTTGTGATTGCGACTCGAATACTTGAAATTTATATTCAAATTTATTATTGAAATTATATCGGAAAGGCTTTACTTTGTGCGGTCACATTCTATGATTCTTTATGAAGATGACGATACTATTTTTGTCCCTTCAAAGCATAACTCCGGCTTGTTAGTTATATTTAATACAAATTAAATAAGATTACATATTTTTGTGAGATCGATTCCTATTCCGACATTTATATTTACTTTAATAAGTTTCTTACCGGTTCTTCTCGGTAGAATCTACATTCTGAACCGGTATTGCTTTTGATTTAATATTATCCTGTAAGTAATAATTCAACAGTGGCGGTAAAGGCCCGGTAGGCCTGAATAATGTTTATGTTGATTTTGATAATGAAAAATTTTTTGTACAATATTCATACTTAGAAATCAATACATTACGAAATATATAAGAACAATGATAACATATTGGCTCCTACTACAAATTTTATAATTTACCGTAGAAATATAACAAATTATAATATTAAATATTACTTAGTAGTAGAGTTCTTAACAAGCCCGTCTGGGTAGGTACAACCCCTTATATTCTACCACCAACGGCAGTACTCAGTATTGTTGTATTCCGATTTGGAGAGGGAATGTGCCAGTGTAAGTACAACCGAGGGATATGATAATCTTAGTTCCCAAGGTGTGTGGCGTATTGACGATGTAAGAAATGGTTAATATATCTTAGAGCACCATTGTCTATGGGTAGTAACACATTGGGTCGTCCACCTATCTATATCATAAAATAATAAAAAAAAATCACAATTAAATTAAATTAAACAACACAATCGATGAGATTTAATGTATGTAGTTATACTTATACTTTAGAATTTTGTTAATATTAATATTTTTTTGTTTATTTCATTGGCGGACGGGCATACGGGCCACCTGATGGTAAGTGGTCACCACTGCCCATAGACAAAGGCGCTGTAAGAAATATTCCTTACATCACCTATGCGCCACCAACCTTGGGAACTAAGGCTAAAGACTGTTATGTCCCTTGTGCCTGTGATTACGCTGGCTCACTCACCCTTCTAACCAGAATACAACAATACAGAGTACTGTTATTTGGCGGTAGAATATCTGATGAGTGGGTGGTACCTACCCATTATTATATATATAAATAATGGGTAGTATTATTGTGTATTATTTGTATATATTTTGTGAAGTATATAACCGTCCTAGCTTATTTATGACCAATGAAATTCTAAGAAACCATCCCTTTACTCATATTTTATGCATCCCTATACACACTATTATATTTCATGAAGTTGACAGAACTAATAAAACCGAAAGTACTAATTCTGCCTAAATACGCGTATATGACACCACCCGAAACGCGGCTATTTAACAACTCTCTATGGGGTCGTTCGTTGCGTTTGATATCACAAACAAAACATATAAACAAAGGTCGACTTTATAGTTCGCTCCTTTGATATATGATCAAATTTTGAACTTGGTCCAAATATGAAAACATACGCAAACTCTTTACATCGGTTATGGATCTTAAATTTATGGAGTCAAACTTTGACACCTTCTTAATAAATGAAACGAATTTAATTTTAAATTAAATCAAACGTATTAAAGAGTATAGTTTTTATAATAGAGCTTAAAAGTAATGGCCTTTTATTTCAGCTTTAAATATAAACAGGTCTGTAAAGTGAAACATTATGTCAGTGTAACTGCTAGTACTTGTATGAAAGACATCGGCACCCCGCCTTTGTTTATGATTGACACCCATTTAATTGCTTAAGATAAGGTAACCTCTCAATTGTTAATATTATTCTACTATGAACAAGACATTATACTTTACCATCACCGACTAGATAAGCTTTCCTGCTATCTAGCGAATCACATTCTTGCGAGAGTACGATTTAAAAGACGTATACACATGTATAATGTATAAAAAGTTAATTTTACAGTTCTCAAAATATATAGTGTTGTACGGAACTGAACTGAACTGGTTCTATGTAGTTCAAGTGCCTATAATTCTAGATTCTAGAGATGTAAAGTATTAGGTTTGATCCTGACCCCTTGGGTTATTGTCCCATTTCCAAAACAAACTTTACGCTTGAAGGTAAATAAGAATATTTGTTGCAAACCTCTTCTTGCAGTACATCTTATTTTTATATCACCATACGTTAAAAAAATACTGTAAAATACACGAAGAAAACATCGATAAACATCGTGAATTCCACTTATAAATTTAATTTCCACAACTACAAAGCTTTCTCTTAAAGCTAGTATGCACTGAAACTGGTTCGCGTTCAATTTAATTTAATAAGCGCGTACACTGATTATTTCCAATAATCGCCGTCACGCTCCCGAAACGAAGTCAATCGATCCGTAACGAACCGAAGTCCAACGTCAATCACAAATACTATTTGGAATTGTCGCTTACGTCTCCTTAGAGCTGAATAAATAATTAGAATGGACTTTATGCATTATTTTTTATTAATTATTATATTAATTTATTATTATTATATTAACAAATATCGATAAGCTGATCGAAACCCTATAATAGTGATTTTTGAAGTAATTCTTCAGGGTCTCGTTTAAAAACAGCATTCAGTGTGATGGTGATCTCGTTGATGGATGTAAAAGCTAATCTCAAAAAGTAGCTGAGGATATGTTATACAGCACCAGTGTGCATGATTACACACACAGATGCTCTCTGTCATAGTTTCTTACTCTTTTAAACTGATGGAACGGCAAACCAACGGGTTGCTAGACCTATTTTAAAATGCTCGCTTTATCTGCTTTAAAATAGCTTACTGCGTAACAAAAGAGTGCCACAGCCAACTACCAAAATTTGGGCTCGATATTTATATTTCTTGACAAAATAATTCAATGATTTTTATTAGTTCCTATCCGATACAAAGAAGAGGCAGTCAGTAATTCCTATAAGGAACTTTTGTACGAAAAAGTTCTCTAAATAATCGCTCGTTCCATTTCATTTCATATATAAATACGAATATTCCGTAGCATAGTACAGTTAAAGCTGAAGTATCCTTCCTCATATCTGACTGAGCTCCGAGTAGTTCACATGGCACTTCTGCAGCATTCCTGTTCTAAGCTTCAAGCAACTCAAATCGTCTAATCCGAACCGGCGTCTTTGACGTTCAATTACAACCTTCTTATTACAGTACTGCGTTGTACTGATCGGATTAAGCTAAAAGGCTGTTATGTAGACACGGCCTAACGTGTCGCTGGACTGTTGATTGAGAAGAGCTTAGATTCGAGAATTTGTCAAATACCTATTCGTATAAGGCGTGTAGCCTCAATGTCAAAGGTTTCGAAATTAGACGTTAAGAAATATTACCGGACTAATTGATTTAAATTGCTTTATATATGTTTAAGCGTGAAGAAACATTGTGAGGAAACCTGCATAAGACGAATGATATTCTGACATATATGTAACCCACCGACTAACTCTAAGAGAACGTGGCAAAATAAGCTCTAAATCTTTTTCTTCAGAAGAGAGGAGGCCTGACACTACTAATATACGAGCTTATGAATGAATTTATACTTTAGAGATAAGTTGTATATAAGGCTTAGAAATATAAAAGGTTGCATAGAAAAGATTATATAATTTAAAAAAATGTATTCACTTTAAAATTATAACCAAACAAACCCATAACGGTTTTGGGCCTGGCACATTGGCAGATCTTCGATTCTACATTAAAAAAAAAACTATCACCATTTGGGATTCCACAAAAAAATATGAAAGGTAACATGTCGAAACGAGCATCTCCCCTGTTTAAAAACTCTCGACTGCACAGATGTCACGCGCACTCAATCCGCATACAAATAGTATAAAAATACAATAACGCTAGTTTGGAGGTAAATACAGTTATAGGTTCTCTATCTATCTGTAATACATCCCGTAGGAAACGCGCGACGTGTATGGAGTTAGAATAAGGTTCGGAGAAACGAGCCACGGGGATGTGTTGCGAATAAGCCAATATCGTGGCTAAAAAAAATGTATTACGCACGAAAAATCACGTATCAGTATATTAACATGCGTTGTTGTGTACAGGTTTACTAAAATTTTAGGTTTGGTATTAAGATTATTGAATAAATTACTGATTTTGAAATTTTTTGTACTGGATTTACACAATGGATATACTATTGCTAATAAACATATGATTTTAAATTATAATATCCTTTAGAACAACATCTACAGATCGACTAAATTTGTATTATACTATGCATTCAGTGACGATTATGAAATATATAAAAGGCGGACCGGCAAATGAGCCACCTGATGTTAAGTGGTCGCCGTTAGAAGTATTAACCATCCTTTACTTCGCCAATGCCCCACCAACCTTGGGAACTAAAATGTTACTTGTGCCTGTAGTTACAATGGCTTACTCACCCTTAAAACCGGAACACAACCAAACCAAGTATTGCTGCTTGGCGGCAGAATATTTGACGAGTTGGTGGTACCTACCCAGACGAGCTTGCACAAAACCCTACAACCATGTATCGTTGCTTATCCAGGTAAACCTGCACGAATATGATCCAAGTACATTTAATTGTAATTGACAAAAAAATTAAAGTTTTTATTTGAAAAACCCAAACAAATGATACATCTATAAAATAAAAAAGAATATTTAAAAAAACAGAATCAAATAATTGACTATGGAATCGACTATATCCAACAAATATTAAATAGTAATCATTCAATTTCGTAATTATTCCCAGTAGTATGTATTTTTTTTAAAACTAATTTAATATAGCCGGTAAGACAGTATGTGCAAGATAATAAATCACCCTAATATAATTATTACTATCCATTAACAAAGCGTATTCCTTTACAACTAGTTGGAGCGCAATAAATAAAACCACACTTCGACTGAGGCATAATTACGCGAATAATACAAATGAAAAGTGCATCTGAATGCACGTACTGCAGTGTCCTGCGGCATTATTTATTACCGTTTTATCTTACAACCGTACGCGATAAAAGAAAAGAAATGTCAGGGCCGTCTGATCGCGATTATCACGATGCAATCATTGGAGCTACCTTACCCGATCATATCCAGCTAAGTTACGATTGTGAAACGTGTACGCATTCCAATGACTATTTCAAACAAACTCTAGTCATCGATTTATTTGATATAGGAGCAATGAACGTCAACTCGCTTTGAAAAAACGCACCAGATTCACACAGTAATACGGTAAGCGGTTAAACAAATACACATTGAAAAGTTAAGCTTACATTTAGAACATGGTATTGGTAGTCAGTCATTGACTGGAAAGAAAGGCTTGTATAGCTTGTGCTTCATGTCCCACGGACAGCCGCGATCATTGTGTAAGAGAATATACCTTTAATTAGCACATTTAGAGCGAGATTATCAACAAGCAATGTCAGATGTTTGGACAACTGCATAATGACACTGAATACGGGCGTAGCCTTAAATTATAATTGTAACTTACAGCGTTAATCAAGCAAAGAATGGACGGAAGTTTCGTTCATCATTAATATCAATTAATTTGCTCGTCGATGCTTAACAGACCTTTCCTGTTGGGAATGTGCACAATATACATATTATAAATTTTCTTACATAACATTGTATGCTATTATCAATAAGAATTTGTAGGATAGAAGAGTCTCCTGTTAATTAAATGGTTTCCATAAAACTTAGCTAAAATTTTTTTTTATTAATTATGTCGTTATTTGCGTTGTAATTAAAAATTACATGGTTACATAAATTGAACGAAAATTTCGTGAACGCAAGTTAAAATAATTTAACGACTGTTGTGAGCTAATTGAAGGAGGCAATAACAGTATTGATTAGTGGGCACGATGCACGATTTGTGGTGAAACATCTGTTAGACCAATACTAAACCCTTCATTAAGAGTTATCTTAACCTGACAGAGACACATTATTACATTCACTAATAAATTGGATGTCTGTATCATCGGAAAGTTTGTCGACTTAAACAACTCCATTACACTCACGAGCGAATAAAATTTAACTGATAACAGAAATAAATACCATATCCATAAATTAAATTTTTGAATATCGGCTAAATGGAGTTGATAACGACTTAAGAGCTAATACTTTAATATATCTCTGATGTAAAACACAAAATACACGAGCCAAATTATATCCGAATAGACAGACGCCAAGCTTTAAACGAACTGTTTTATGAAGATAAAACTAGCATAAAACTCGGAATTCATGGGAACGTGCTTTTTAAAGATCACGTTTATGAAATATTAAATCTAGGGGTCTATCTTTTGGAGATCTCGTTACCGAGAAAGACACGCGAGCAGGTGCGCTACCAGCGCCCACACGTTCACTGCTGGGACCTCGAAACAATTATCATTCCGTATGCTTGCGAAACATGCCTCGTCACTATCTGTCTGCCCATCATCACGACTCCACGATTTACATATAATGACTTTTCAACAATAAACAACGAAATATGCAACGACGCCTTACAACATAATTTAGTTCGTATTTTTATTTAATTAATTTTATGAAAAAAAATCTTTAGTTTCGTTAAAACAGTTTTTAAAATTAGTTTCTGAAAATTTATAAATAATCTTACAAGGGACGTTCAACTACAATCTACATGCAATGTATGTATATGCCATACTAATAATAATTGAACTTGTAATGCTGTCACAAAATAAAACAAATATGACCATTTGCAATCAGGAACGAATTGCTAAAAAAAGCCAATATTCCAACATACGAACCACTTTACTCTGACTTGAGAGCAACAAATTAACTTCTTTACGTGAGCGTACCTCACTCAGCCGACACTTTGTCATTTCGTGTGTTCAAAATATAGAGGAAGAATGATAGTTGACTAAACATTCTCGTTGCTTGAGAAGAAATAAATTAGTTTCGACTCCACAATGGTTATAAACATATAGGTTTATGTACGACAGGCAAATTTACAGCTCCGTTGTTCCAACTTCATACAGCAAACAATGACTAGAAAGATAAGTCAAAGTTTTAAGCACAAAGACATTTTAGTAACTATTTAAATTAACTTTTATGAAACGTTCCCATTTTAATGTACGTAAAATGTTATTGCGAAATTTAGTTGATAATATTTGCAATCATATAAATATTTTTATCGAATCGATTCACTCTCTCAGAAAGAGAGAGAGCTCTTTTGAGAGAGAGACCAACTGTCTCACTTATCGAAATGAGTTTTAAATCATTAATTTATCATATTAACCAAAGAGTTGTGATAAATTTTTATTTATAGGTTTTAGTACAAGCCAAAGTACAACGACATTAAAATAGCTTGGTCTTCTTTTTCTTTTCTGTATAGGTTTCTTTCGGGCAAATGGGCCACCCGTAGACATTGGCGCTGTAAGAAACATTAACCATGAGAGCTAAGATGATATTTTTCGAACTTTATACTTAATTTTATTTATATTTTATCATTAATATTTTTTGCATTTATAATTATGTCTTCCTGAAAGCTTTTGACCGCGGATTACTCTCTTAAGGGATACCTCAATTGACATTACATTACATTTTTTTTATTACATAAATCAGCAGCCTGTAAATTTTCCACTGCGGGGTTCAGGCCTCCACTCCCTTTGAGGGGAAGGTTTTGAGTATATTCCACCACGCTGCTCCAATGCGGGTTGGTGGCACATGTGGCAGAATTTCGTTGAAATTAGACACATGCAGATTTTCTCACGATGTTTTCCTTCACCGCCGAGCACGAGATGAATTATAAACACAAATTAAGCACATTAAAATTCAGTGGTGCTTGCCTGGGTTTGAACCCGCAATCATCGGTTAAGATGCACGCGTTCTAACCACTGGGCCATCTCGGCTCGTTTGACATTACAATGCATAAGTATAAACGCAAACACTAGTACTCCATTCCTTTACACTCGTAATCCGAAAGGATCGCAAATCCAACGAACTGAGTAAAGACGCAAGACTAACTTTTTTTTTGTTATTTCTCAAGCAAGGGATTATACGCACTGCCATCTTTCAAACTCGGGTCTACTACTGAGAGTTTCTTAGAAAAACCAAATAAAATAGTTATACTATTCTGATCTGAGTCTGATCCATGGATTTCGCCTAAGACCTACAACCTTACCAACGAAGTAGTTCTTATTGTTATTGTTGTTAATTTAATAAAATGAATAAAAATACGTTACAACATTGTAGTCGTAACCGTATTTTAGAAATATATTATACCAGATGCTTTTATTCAAGTAAATAATGAGTTAGTTTACAAAAAAAAAAGAAATACATTTTTTTCTGTATTTATTCCAAACATAAACTCAATTTCATTAAAACTAACTTCCGTATAAAGTCGAAACCGTTGAATGCATATAAAAAACCTATGTCTAATCCTCGTTAACTTTTTCTAAAAGAAAAAAAAAACTTTACTGGTTAATAACGGAACGAGAAAAATTGCTCTTAAGCACACGAACCTTTCGTCATAACTCGGTACAAATTATATCAAATAATGTGGATATTATTTTTTATGAGCCGAGAGCAACATGTGGTAAATTGGAGTCCCTATCATTAAGAACAAAATAAACAATGTAACGACGCCACACAGTTCAGCAAAGAAAAAACTTATACCCCTACGAAAGAGTGTCGCACTCCACAAAACAGTTCGAAGAATCTAGTTTACATTTGAGTTATATATTACCTTTTATTGTTGCAATATAAAAAACCAATCGGACGGAATATTAATTTCAATAAACCGTAGCCCGTCTCTCACTTTTTACCTTAAACAGAAAGAGATAGAGGATACGATAAAAATAATTTACTGAGTCGAAAATTCATTTCGTTGTATAAAGGGCGAGACCGGTTCACTGGGAATCGTGCATAGTCATTATAAACTCAAGTTTTACTTAATTACTACGGAAATTGAGTGGTTTCTTGAGATGATCTATCAAAGGATTAGTGATGCTTACATGTTAACTATATTAACACAGAATTGCATTATTAAAACGTTGTACATTGCTTTCATTATTGAGAAATATTTTATCGTTTTTTATTTTTAATATGGAGTTCGTTTTTTAATACCCAAATTAATATCAGTCTGACATAACACTTATTTAAAAATATACTATTTCTTCGAATTCCCCAAGCTTCCGTTCTGTCTGTGTACAAAAATATACATTATTGCATTTATATAATAATTCTAAGTTGTTACGCCTCTTGAGTCTGTAATTATATTGTCTCCCTAATGTTTTCAACCAGAACGACATAGAGACACAGACAATCTCATAAAATATTATAGATAGTCCATTTTTACACTTCTTGAATCTTCAATGGTAAGATTCAAGAAATCATGGAAGGTATTAAGGTAACCATTGAAGATTCGCAACCAAGATATGTTTAACGTTTTTTGATGTTACAATTAAGGTGTACCGGTTTATAAGCAATTACAGAGACACATTCCTATGACCTCAAACTCATAATCAGAAAGGACCGGCAAGAGAAAAGAGAATTCGAATTGGTAAAAATTTTAGTCAAAAATACCGAATAATTTTAAATGGACTCGTTCAAAAGTTTAAACATATAAGGATCTTATAACCTCTATCCCATCAAGACGCTAAAGTTGTTACATTTAAATTACTATTATTTATTTTAAGTTCAATAGAGATTAGAGACTCATCATTTATCTAGTTCAAACCGTTTAAATAATAGCCATCACACAAGCACAAATCAATTACGAACTAAAAGCCCGCGAGCGCGCGTGATCGGCGATTGTTTAGCAAAGGGACAAGTATTATGAAACGTTTCGATCGGATACACTAAATAACCGAAACATTGATGTAAAGAATTTTGAAGAGATATCGTTTAAACTTAAAATATTAAATAAGCAAGTTTTATATAACTATACATTCCAACGTTTTATACATGGGTTGAGAAACACAGAGGCAATAAATCTTTAAGCCCTTTAAATTTGGAATTTCTAGTCAAAAATCTCCTCTCCCGTTAAAGAGGAGGTTATGTGGCTTACTACAACACAGTTAGTAGCAACAGACAATCTCGTAAAGTTAATAATATGGAAACTTCTAATAACTGATTTTCTAATTGGTAATTATACTTTATCTTCCTATTATTATGTAAAACATTTCAAAGATCAGCTACTCGTCCAGGGACCGAGTTGGTCTAATTAAGCGAACATGTAGTTCTAGAATCCAAAGTCGTGGGATCAAATCTAACGTTATTACCACTGAAATTTTGTGTAGTTGCTAAGTTTATTTGTAGGTATACTCCTAGTACACGAACATCGAACACCTTGAGATAAAGTTCATTTATCAAATAAAACTTTGCCACATGAGATACAATCCGTATTGGTTATTTTCTTGGTTTAACAGCTAACATATTGTATTCTTCAATCAAAGAGCATAAAGTAAAACATCCGTTTCCTCCAAACGATAATCTAATTATATTAGATATTTACTTGATGGCAGGGCTTCGTGCAAGCACGTCTGGGTAAGTACCACCCACTCATCAGATATTCTACCGCCAAACAGCATTACTCAGTATTGTTGTGTTCCGGTTTGAAGGATGAGTGAGCCAATGTAACTACATGCACAAGGAACGTAACATCTTAGTTCCCAAGGTTGGTGGCGCATTGATGATGTAAGGAATGCTTAATATTTCTTGCAACGTCATTGTCTATGGGCGGTGGTGACCACTTACCATCAGGTGGCCCATTTGCTCGTCCGCCTACCGATATCATAAAAAATAAATATTAGGATAAATCGTGCTATATCATTAGCAGTTGCTTACAATAAATATTTTTATATATGAAAATCCAACCTCAGTATTTAAAAAAAAAATTAATCTGTTATTGTTGAGGAAAGTACTCTTAGTAATTTGTGCAAGCTCATCTGGGCGGTTGCTACTCACTCACGCACTCATAATATATTCTACCGCCACGCAGCAATACTTAGTATTGTTGTGTTCTGGTTTGAAGAATGAGCTGGTCAGTATATCTACAGGCATGAGGAACATAACATCTCAGTTCCCAGAGTTGGTGGAGCATTGGTTATGTAAGTAATGGTAAAATTTATTAAGGCTCCAATGACTACGGGCAGTGGTGAGTAACTAACCAACAGTTAGCCTATTTGCTTCGCCTACCGATGCTGTATAAAAAAAGAATAATACTATTTTTAACCGACTTCAAAGAGGAGGAGGTTATCAATTCGTCTGTACTTTTTTTTTAAATATTGTTGTAATTCATATACTTAGTAAGCTTTTTTTATGTATGCATAATTTTGTAGCAATACTGTTGACCATGGAAGAGTTTCTTCATGATCAGGTCTTGCTTACCATAAAACGTAAATCCTATATTTTATATACAAATGAATACTTAATTAATCATAATCATGTAATGAATTATCAAGCTTTCATAAATTGATAGGAAATAAAACAAATTTAATGTCGCGTGATTTCAATTTATGTGCGTGTAAATAGATTTGCGGAGTTGGTTCGTCTGACAGATTAGCGATTCTGTGTTATCTCATTGTTGCAGTTAGTTCCAAGTTTAGTCAGCGAGCAGTGATGTAGGCAAAAATAACAGCTTTATATCTAGTGCAACGTGAAGTTTCCATATTAAGCTATGTGTATGCGAAAAAAAAAATTACAAACTTTTATTTTATCAGCGTCGGCTACAATTTTTTTTACTGTTATTACTTTAAGTTGGTACCAAAAACGTAGTGTGTAGTAGTGTAGTTTTACACCACTCTTAAAACTATTAATTTAAAACAGTTTTAACATACAAATTGTGAAACATTCCGCTATAAACAAACGTTCAGAGGATATAGAGAGAATTGAAGTAAGGTTAAGTCCGCAAATCTTTAGTATCATTCAGACTATCAATTAAACTATGGCTAAATAACTTATCTAAGTTTCGTTATGTAAATATAAAACTATTAAAAAAAAAGCATTTATTTATAACCAGTTGGCGAATAACAATGATATTGTTTAGAATAAATACGGACAGTACGTATGCTCAAAAAATATTTTCTTCTTTCATTCATATATAGGAAAGTAGTAGTCTTTTGTTTAAAATTTCCAAGGGAACTGCGAGGAAAGGTTAGGAAAAATCACCGGCTATATCTGATTCCACAGAGTGTTTGTGCAAGGCTGAAGATACTTTAAAAATTGCACTGTCGATGATCATAGGAATTGAGATGGTACGGATGGAATTTTGAATTCTGACGTGATATCCGATGGTGAAATTCAGCGACCAGGATTAATCCACACAATTCCTCGGAACAATTTCCGTAAAAGATATAGATTGCTCCGAAATCTCTACGCAGAACAGTCTCCCTACTGAACAAAGGATCAAGATCTTTTGTACACTATTCATACCTAATTTATACTTTGGAACAAAATCATAATCTCTGATAATATAATTTGAATCTGCTCTAATAGGTATACTAAGCTTAAGTGTTAATTACAATTATTCAATGTAACAAGCTAAAGTGTCATTAATTTAGTAGTCAAAAGTGAAGTAGAAAAGTTATCCTAATCACAATATTAACTATCAATGCCTATCACAGCTATAGAATATAACTTGACAATTGTTTGCCTGGAGGCATACAAGTACTAACAATATAATCTTTCTGTCAATGTCTGTCTCTAGGGCTACCACTCCTTAATTTTTCAATACACTTGCTTCACTTTGCGTCACGAATTGACCTGCCTCTTTGTTTCACAAGTCACAACTCGACACACTGTTACGCAAGTGATAAGTGTTATACAATAATTGATTTGATTGTGTTTTAAATATTTCATAGCATTTGTAATGGTATCGTAATTGATCGAGACTATATATTTTTATTAACGTTACATAAATGGCTTTTTGTAACCCTAATTTTTATAATCACATGTACCATTATGAAGCATCTCGTTATTTTTTGTTCTCATTGCAAAGTAACAAATGTAATGAGCAATCAAATCTCGAGACGAACATTATAAGACATATTGATACAACAAAAAATTAAACTGAATTTCAAACAAAATTACTGACAAGAAACTAACAACGTCAATCACTTCGGCTAATGGTTCACAATACGATCTTATCAGAAGAGCCATAAGCACAGTTGTCAGCAATGTGATACAGCGGAGCTCATTGAAAAGTTATGAATCCAAAGCAGTAGCGACCGGTCCGACGAACAAATGACGCGTCTTGAGATAGCAACGGACTTCCGAAGCCGCGGGCGAGCCCGGGTTCGTTACGACTTATGACTGATACAAGTCGTGCGCCTAATACACACACCGTTACTTTGCCAGATATTAATCATAATTTTCACTGACGCGACCCTCTCGAGTGTTTTAGAGGACTGCTATTATCTAAAACACTCGAAGCGTATAAACGTCCAGTGATCGACGATGCAATGTTACGGAAAATTGTTGGCAATATGTTTTCAATGCCTTAAACGGTTACCTGTCGAAATATTCTGTTAGATTCGCATGCTTTATGTGTGAGCGAACGCAATGTGAACGATGACTAAAATTGGATAATTGGCCAGTCAAGTTTCCCACAATGCGTATCCGTGGTTAGTAAAGCCCCATTCAACAACCAATCAAAATGTATTAACCTATTGAATCATTAATCACACAGTCACAAATTGATAAACACAGTTCGATTATAAGATTAGCTTTAAAAGGTAAAGTTTGATTTGGTAACATGGATTTGTATTGCAACCTTTTAAATGATTATATAAAACTATTAGACTCATTGGTCTAGGGGTGGACTTACAAGGCTACAGATTCCGATGTCCACGGTTCGAATCCCGGGTCGGGCTAGTAAAATTTAATCTCAGTAGCTGTCCAAAATTTGGATTACATTTATTGATTTTTCAAGTGAGAAACTTCATTTACGAGGAATTTATTAACAAACTATTTGCCAGAACATCTTATTCACAAAAATGGTAATGAAAGATACGGAATATATTCGATTCTAATATCTCAAACGATTTTTAAGTATCATGATGTTGAAAACGATACAAATACAATTTTTGATAATAATATGGGCCCACAATGTATTTTGACGTTCACATTTACAAAAATCACAGAGATATAAAAAGTATCATTAGTTTCCATTGTGAAGGCGCGTGATTGACAGCTGGATCAGGGCCAATCATCCCAATTTGTATGAACGCTCAACTCAGAGACGCGAGAGTACTTGAATACCTCGCCAATAATTCTACACGATGACTGTACAAACAACAAATTATACGTTACTTACAAACAGCATTTGCGGTCAACATGTCGTATTTAATTCAAAATTACAAGGAAATAAGACACAAAATCGCATAGTCATTAATAACATGTGTTAGACAAGAGCTGTGATACAGCAGAAATAATAAAATCTGCAACACTTGTAAGCTTGCGGTTTGAAGATAAAGGTATATCGATAAACACAAAAGAAGCGGCATTATACTCGTAGAGGTAATTCTGTCATGTTCTGTTTTTTATTTTTATTTTAAATATAACCAATTATATAACAATTATTTTATTTCAGTAGCACAAGTTTTCCTGCGACTGATATAATTTGATGATTAATTAATGATATGGCTAAAAAAATACTTTATAATATATGATAGTCAACCTAATATAGATCCACTTGGTAATGAACGATGCCCTGCTCTTAATGACGATAATAATCGTCAAGTATTAAACAGCTATCTAAAGGAACAATTCCCTTGACGCAACGTTAGTAAAATTAAACTATAAATTATAGTGATAGGACATTACCATTACTGCCAAAGCGGTTAACTCAGTCATAAATAACTCAGGTGTAAAAGAAATTGTTATATCATATCATATATATAATGTATAAAGATCGAAATGGTCACTATTGTATTAAAGCGGACTCATAATAATATAATAGGAAACCTAAAAATAAAAAAATAATTGTCTATGTCTACCTTAGAAGAAATATTATGTTTTATCCTCTTTATGTAGGTTTCTTCTTATAAAAAAAACAGTACGTCGTTTACGTCATTTAAAACCACACCTCGTAACAGATGACGTCATCGGTCGAAACAGCTGATAATTCTAATAGGAACTGGTTTTTAATCAGAATCAAGATGTAGCAAAACTTTCACCAATATGAAACTGAAAATTGATGTTATAAGAAAAATAAAATAAATAAAAAATTATACAATAACTACTTGTATTAAAATATTATTTTAAGGTGTTAAAAGTCGAAATTACTTCATTGCTTATCTTGTCGAAATATTCACTTAACTTGGCTAATGGTAATGAATCACAGTCTAATCTCCACACACTATAGTGAGTGTTTTAAAGAGGAAGTGATAAGATTTCGTCAGTACAGCGAACCCGAAATTGAACCATTGTCTAGCCATAGTCATATCTTATCAAAATACTATACATTGAGTAATACATTAACTATTATATCTAAAATAAAAGAGCATAGAATTAGAGACTTTAATACTTAAGCATAATAACTAATTTGGAATAACCAATAAATTGTCCTCTGACCGATTTCAGTCATAGCTGCCAATATCAAAGCTTACTGCACTGGTGATGTGCATCATAAGGCTCAAATGGGTGCGCAAAGATACGCTCTTATAGGCGAATAAGATAAACATTCAACACGGCTGGAGAGGAATCAGGCACAAGGCTATACAGTGCGACCAAGGACGGAAGAGTTACATCCAACTGCCACACTCTCGGTAGCTGTTGAGAATGCCATGTCTGCAAAACTTATTAACATTTATTCGCCTGATCCGGGATTTTCATCTCACACCTAAGAAACTGTAGTTTTCTATATATATTTCACTAGCGACATAACATCCTCCAAGGTTGGTGGCGCATTGGCCAATTAAGGGATGGTTAATTTTTCTTACTATGCATTGGCATTGGCGCCTATGGCTGATGGCGACCACTTACCAATAGATGGCTCATTTGCCATTATAATCAAATACAGTCTGCCTGTATTTTTTTAATTAAAAAAAAATGCCATTTAATCTAGCCTCTAAACCAACGAGATATTTGGAGACCTGTTTAAAAGTACATTATGAATGGCCAGTTTAATGCACAATAAAACAATGAGTTTAAAATAAACGTATTTAACGTTAAACATCATAAAAGATTTATTCTTTTAAGATTTTTAACGTTATCTTTTTATTGCATATTTATACTGACATGTTAATCAGCAATGAGCATCATACATTTACCTCTCACTTATCAATTTATTGTCGGAACTTAAAAAGAGAAATAAACAATACGTTAGACTATATTATTGTGTTTAATTCTCATTTCGTATTTTTAGTATAATAGTCTGAGTAATTTAAAACCCTGTAAATATATCACAGCTGATTGTGGATACATATGTAATTTTATACAACACATCCAGGTTTCCTCACGATATGCGAAATGACTATTCATTTCGTTCTTCATTTGTGTCTATACACAAATTAGGAATGTTAATTGTTAATATGCGGGCCCGGCATTGAACCCACAATCATCTATTAAGATTGTCTTGTTCTGATTATTGGGTAATTTCGGTATACTCGAAATAGTTTATAACATATACAATATAATTATTAAGTTAGATGTTGACATATTAAAAAAGAAACTTATTTTTTAAGAATACTCATACTGGAACAGGCATCAGTCACTGTTACAAGACATAAAATATAATGGATGTGAAATGTATCTGCACAAATTAAATCCGATTATATCTTAAATGCCTAAGTTAATTGTATAGTAAAAGTAATTTACTGTCACATGGCTCGTTTGCAACCAAACAACAAACACAAATATAAAATTCTTATAAAGGTAAATCAATATACGGATAAAACTTTAGAAGCGTTCATTTCACAAAAACGTACAAAAATTGTTTCCAACAGATTTAAATTCGGAACTGTAGAATGCGTGTGAACACAAAAATAAAATATAGCCTATACTTGTCAAAGTGTACGCAGTATATTACAATAAACATAAACACGACACAACTGTAACGTAGCAGTCAAACATCTATAAAAGATGTTCTTAGCTACGCCGATAAAATACGTTTCTGCAATATTTTTTTTTCTAATTAAAAAAATATATTGAATAATTTTTAATTGGATAATACATATTTTTTTTAAGAGCCGATATGGCCCAGTGGTTAGAACGCGTGCATCTTAACCGAAGATTTCGGGTTCAAACCCAGGCGCCTAACCACTGAATTTGCATGTGCTTAATTTGTGTTTATAATTCATCTCGTGCTCGGCGATGAAGGAAAACATCGTGAAGAAACCTGCATGTGTCTAATTTCAACGAAATTCTGCCACAAGTGTATTCAACTCGTAAACAAAATATTTTCGATATAAATTATGTATATCAAAAACTTCACAAGTGTTAGAAAGGTACGTTTCTCAAATGTAGGTTCACTGTATGCTCCAACAGCTACGGCATCCATCACAGAGCACAGAGCCTTACAAAGATCTCGATGCAAGGATACGGTACGACGCAAAGGCAGGTGTAATATCAGCGTACAAAAGAGCCAAGTCACTTGGGTTCATATTTAATGACGTCATTAACTGTAAGACACGGGTTCTTGCAGGCGCCTAGGGCTTCTCTTTAGCTATCGCTTTGTCACATGAAGGATGTAAGGACTCGCGAATACATTCTGTTGTAGCTTATACGGTGAACCAGTTTTTGAATTTTCATGTCTCGATTTACTATAAGCAAAACGCCTTGGAAATATATCTATGATATTAAATGCAAATAGTATTTATATCGTAATACGTCCTCGGCCGTCTACTCTGACGACATCGGTGCATTATTGGGAAAATGTTAATAATTAATATCAAGATGTTGATCAAATCAAACCACATCAAAATATTTTTTACTTTAGTATGCCCTTGCGAGCACTTTTGAATCGTCAATTCAGATGATTAAATTACATTTATAACTACCGCCGGTTCGGAATGTAGATCCTACCGAGAAGAACAAGCAAGAAACTCAGTATTGATATTTATGCATATTTCAAACAAAACTATGGACTAGCTTTTATTTATTATCATATTAACACTCCGAGGGCCTTTCCCTACTAAGAAATTCTAAGCCAATGAAATACTTACCTTGTTTAAGTGACTATCATATTGCATTAAAGCCAACATCTGCCCTGTATCGCCTTATTTCTATAACACAACTAAACGAAAAATACATTCCTGAGCTATCGCTTCTTTTGTATTCAATTAGCCTTGCATTTAGGTGGGTGATGCCTTTCACGACAACAGTGGTAACGAGAGTGGTCAGCTGTCAAAATGTCCAAATAATCAGCTACGGGCCTTAACCTTCTTACACACCCATAACAATTTCACCTAACGTTCTATTTTCATTGCTTGTTAAATTGACAGGTATATTTTTAACTAGTATAATAAAACGGCAATGAATGATGTTGACTTTAAAGAGAGCTTATCATTTCGACATCCTTGTTTGGATGATAGTTGAGCTGCATTGTACGATCTATTAAACTCTTTCGGAGGTAGGTCAATTTGGGCAATGCATGATCGAATTGCGTAATGTAACCGTCCATATATTTTTGGATTACAGCGTATTGTAATTGTGATGTGAATGCATTCATAACAAGAATTTAAATGACAATTGGTTAACAACGTGCGCTGACCAAAAGCTGTTATCGTGTAAGCACCACAATTGATAGTATATAAATTAAAATGAAAATTGAACTGAAGCTAATTTAACGACGCTATTTATTTTAATAACATATGAAAACTATCTCTAATCTCTAATAAGGCACAAAATATTTATAGGATTTCATAGTTATTTTGTTTAGTTACTAATACTTATAGAAATCTATACACAAAATGTAAATATCATAATATACTTTTTTTCAAGAAGATTTTACTAGCGGTTTTGAAGTGTTAAATTTTGTTCTTAATTTTAAATAATTATTAAAATAAGAAAAACAGCTAATAAGAAAAATATATTATGGACTATTTATACGTATTGTATTTTTTTAATATATTTATTTATTATTGTATTTGTACCTATGTATAACTGTTTATACATAATTATATGTGTCTAAGTAATAGACATAATTGTCGACCGTGACAGGACTCAATAAAACAAAATTTGCTTCAAAAACTAGTATAATATATTCTTGTAATCTAGTACAGCTTGTATTGTTAGTTAATAAGATGGCTTATAAGTAAGTGAAGAAAAACAAAAGAAGGAAAACAGCACACTCTCTTTGACACATTCTTTTTTATAAAAATTTGTTGTAAAAAAAGGTTGATTATATAGAAACTAATGCTATTTAAAATTAAATCAATGAACTGTATTATATATACATCTAAATTAGTAGTCGTAGGCGCGAACAATATGTATTAGTATTAGTCGACTCTTTTTTAAAATTGATATATATATATATATGCTATACTGTATATACTTCAATTTACTTTCATTTTACACGCCTACTAACGATTTTTCTTTTACTTTTTTAGGTCAGCTGGTAAATAATGCAGTAGTATGCCCACACACAACTTCGTTTTGCAATTAAGTATATACACAAGCTACTATCAATCAGCTACGAATGTCAACTGAGCTTAGAAGAACCGCCTAATAACTTGGTCAAGGCTTAACTTTGACTGAATTTAATTGATCTTATCCTTACAGCTCACTGGATCAATATTGCAAATAGAGAAATACCTCGTATAATTAATGATGATAATTCAAGGCTGAACAATGATGTTCGTCGACGCTAGACTACAGTTACTAAATTCACAGAAACTTTTTGTCTTGAAAGCTAATATTAACGTCTATTGTATATTGTTACACCCACGCGGTATTTGGCAGAATAATTGATGAGTAACATCTTTATTAAATATATTATCTTTGAAGGTTCCAGCTACTCATTAACCTTGATATAGACTTCATTTTGAATGACGTATATATTTGCACTATACGTGCATTTTTTTCTGTATAAAAATATACTTATGTATATGTGCGCTCACGCATCGTTCATTCATTTGAGTTGAAACTTTGTAAAGAGTTTTTGCCACAATTCATAAAGGTTTCCGGTATAGCAACAATGCGTCTGAGTTGCTACGGTTATTTTTTTTAGCAACACTAAATATGTGCAGTGCCGTACATTGTATAGTACCTAGTAATTTTTTTCTACATACATACATCAAAGACACGCAAAAAATCTGAATGATAAATTTATTTGTTAATATTACATACGAATGGAAGTAGTCATCATTTATCTTATTTAATTTTTATCAGAATATCATTTTGATCTCACAATATTGTCCACAGACTAAACAGTGCCTATCTAAGATAATTTAAATCATACAGAACGAAAAGGCAACGATTGACTAGAACAGATTTTCACATCAGTTATTGCATTCGCAGACAAGTTGTATCCGTTGCTCAACATGAATACGTAATGCATTAGAAACGAATGATCCGTTGATTCGACAGGAACAAAGATAGGTATCGTACATTGCAACAGAACATGCTTGAAGCAGATATGCCTGAGTATTGAGTAAACACAATAAACACAGCGAGTGAAGGCTTGCACGCGTACGGGACAAGTATAAGCCGATTTGAATTTCCATTGATTCTCATTATTGAGCCGAATTCTAGATACATTTCAACACTTTTAAGTGTGTGTTCTTGTGATATAAGTATCGTCGACGTCGAATTTCGAATAATAAATGATATTTATGAGCGTTTACATTTAAATATATGCTTAGTGTTTTTTAATATATATATTGTCGTCCGCGGCTTTGCTCGCGTTTTATGCATTGGTCGTCAGGTGTTAAGCAAAAAAAGCCTGTGCCCTTCCTTGGGGTTCAAGCTTGCTTTATAATAAATGTTAGCAAATTCGCTTCAGTGCTTTGGCTGTGAAAGAATAAGATAAACAAACAGTCAGAGTTACTTTCGCATTTATAATATAAATACTACATTGTTAAATTAAATAACAATATCTACTATGAATAAAAACTGAAGTACATTTTAAAGAGATTCAAAATCGAAAGATTTAGTGAAATCGTTATATCATATTTTTATTTTATTTAAGGTTAAATTTAAATGCAGCGAGAAATGTGTAACATTAGAGTGAAACGTTGCTGACGCGAAGGTATATTTTCCGTCACGTTTATTGAGTTGTACATGATTTATTTAAGTAGATATTCCTTTATACAAATCATCTTAGTCAGCTAAGTGTTAGGAACGAACGACAGTAGTTGTTCAGCAGTAAAACATTGACAAGTTGTTTGTTAGTTTATTTAATAACTAGTTCTCGCCGGCAGCTTTGTTCGCGTCTTCAGGTGTTGGGGTGTCATCTATGTCCTTGGAGTTCCAGCTTGCTTCATATCAATTTCATACCATAAAATACGGTTCAGTAATTATAAATATATTAGTATAGAATAACTTTATTTAATAATGCATTCAAAGTTCTATCTTCAGGTTAACTTATGATCTTACGAAATAATATGTATTCTTTGATTATTGAAATAAAAATAAGAGTTTATAAGAGTACATTATAGTTAATATTTGCCTCTTTTCACTGAAAGTTTCCGCTAACAACATTCAAACATACAAGCACAATTGAATCGAGTAATCAATGCTCCGTGTCTATATCGATTCAAGAACATTGCTGTGGCTATCTCCTATACGATCGATATTTGTTACATTCCGATTCACAAACTTCTGAATACAATTCCTATATCGATTTCCAAGAATCGATTATGCAACTTTAATTCTTAAGTTCTAGGGATTAGGGCGTTGTGAGAAGTAACCCTTGGTTTCTCGTTAACTTCTTATCTTGTCGCTCGGTGCCTTTCAAATTGATTCACTGTCAAAATCGACACAGTCGATAAGATGTCAAAGACTTGATTCTTTTATTGAACTAATCTTTTTATCTGACAAATTCTTTAAATTCTCTCTAAGCAGGTGACAATATAAATTAACTATATTATTAAATCAAAGGATAAATATTATTAATAAATAAAAAAAACGTATCAAAATGTTTTGATAATATTTGGTTATTTCGTAAACAAATCATAAAACTAACGAAAACTGACTTTCTATTTTTTTTTTTTAATATACATAAAATATTTTTCATATAATCCATTTGTATCTTATAAATAGAATTCAATAGAGTATGAAATAATAAAATTATAAATAATAGTTAACATTTTCCTCGCAACATAATTCCAAGCCAGCTGTGTATGGAGTAATCAAAGTTTCCCTAACAAGATCTTTAAGGAATTATGAGTATCTTCTCATGAGAACTGGCATTCGTTGTGTAGAAGCTTTATATTAATTCAAATATTGTTAATGGCGAATAAATATATATACATAATTTTATTGACAAAAATAAATATCTCAATGTTAAAATTACTTTTATACAAAATAAAGATGCCGCAGAACTGAAAAGTGATATGTATATTAATTTCATATGTATATTATGTTATGGAATCAGAAGTTTCTAATTTAATGATCATGTTATCCTATCGTGTAGAAACTTTAAAATTCGTATAGACATTGGCAACACTCAATATAATATTTTCTCTCCAGCACTCCATTCCTAAAACCCCCCTAAGCCTCAACTCAACGCAATCTGAAAGCGAAATAAAATCCGAAATAGGGTCACGTGCTCCGAACATGTAAATCTACTTACGCCCGTGCTCTGCCTACTAAACATATTTACTAAAAGTTACCACCACACTATCGTTAAAACGTTTCTTACTTGCTCGACACTGTTACAACGCTCTGCTAACTTACGTTTAACTTAAACTTGCATGTTTGCGGTTATAAATTCCCATAATATAATTATTATTTGTATTTTCCCTTATAAAAAATTTGATGCTAGTCAGTAATATAATATCACATATATTATATTACTGACAAAAGTTTAAACAAACTTTCATTTACAGAATAGTTTTTTTAATAAAAATATATATTAAAAAAATAAAAACTGCTTTTAGAAATAATGATGCTTATAATTAATGTCATTTTTTAAACCTATTCGATCTAAACTATATATAAACATATTTTTGCTAAAAATAACGAAACTGATACGGACTTATTCTGTAAATAATTACGAGATAATGAAGTACTCCTGACCGAATTCCGGCGGACAAGGACTACAGAACAACCCCGTAAGTGATATTATAATAAGTAAATGTGTGCGTATACTCAGACGCACACTATTCTCTCGTTATCATAGTCCAATGGAACGTCGATCCGACACAACCGGAGTTTTCAACGTGCTTTCCGAGGTACGGAACTGTAAGAACTTCTAAACTCCTGTCCGCTACTTTGAATTTCTTAACAGATATAAGAATTGCTCTCGCTGATCCGACCTGGAATTTCGATTGATAATCTCGTGATCTTAGCCTCGAGATTTGCAACCATATAAGTTAGATTAGACCACGGAGACAGTTATTAACCACTAAACCAAAGTTATCCAAACATTTCTTTATCATATTCATTACCATCTTTACCATGTGCCCAGGGCCCCCATCCTGAGAGGGCCCCGATGAACTTCTTGCACACGTTTGTTCTCACGTTGACTGCTATGTATATTATCGAAAGTGATATATTTGTAAGGAATAACTAAAACATTTATCAAAAATGGGTATAAAATAGTCATAAGATTGTACAACCAATCAGATTTCTACGAATATACGAAAATGACCGCACCGTTTATTTGAAACTATACTTTAGGCCTCGCCATAAGCAAATTTTTTTTACATGGTAGTAAATATCTATCATCTATCAATCTAACAAAAGGGCCCCAAATTCATGGGTGCCCAAGGGCCCCAGCATAGCTTGAGACGGCTTTGATCATATCTAGACACAGCATAAATCGGTTACCGCGATATGATTGTTCACATCATACTCCAGTGTATCAATTGTTAATAAAAAAAAATTATTTCATAATTTTATAAGCGAACACATTGACAAACAAAACGGTTACCTGATATATATATAATTTGTTTGATAATCAATTTGTGTGTTATTTTTTTATAATCTCTAATATCAATAAACATAAATACCCGTCTATGATTAGTAATTTTAATAACATAAATAACAAACTATATGCAAATGACTTCGAAGTTCATCTACGAGTTTTCAAAATGTCATAAATAACAATTCATCCTAAGGCAATCTGCCTTTTATTATATATATTTTAAAATACACGGTGTTGCACGTATATGTTGCTGGGATAACAAATTGATTTATTTCCTCTGTTCATCATAAAAACTTACCCAAAATTAAATAGACCGAATGTTAAGCTGACGCTGGTTCCGTTACAAACACGGTTTTATTTGTTAACAATAAATTCGAATTAGTCAAAGTATGAGTATGCTTAAACGAGCATTAATAAAACGCAACAAAAAAAAAATATTGAGCCCAAAACGTTGAATTATATTTAATAAAAAAAGTTATAAGCCAATAAATAATATATAATAAAACAAAATAACATTCCGTTATTAAAATTGAAACTAAAATTATTTTTGTACAGAAAAAGTACTACAGAAAAACAAATGCCCAATGTTTTTCTATCCTCCCGTTTATTCCCATAGACTGCAAGGCAGCAAAAAGTTAGTTGGACAATAATATTTATGGCGTGCTATATTAATATTCATAGGCGGCCATTTGTTAATACACTCATAGCTGACAGGTCAATTTCACGTACTCACTTCTTCACGTATGGACCCAAAATACTCTTAAGCTGTAAGACAAATACGTTTTATGACTTTAATAATTAAAATATAATGTTAAGAAGAAGATATTTTAATAATATGTGAATTTGATACGGGATAAGAATATCTCGTATGCCGTGACGGCAAACGGCATGACGGTCTCACAATAACCCCTCTCTAGTCTCTACCCCTTATGTATGACTATTATATACTATATATTTCGTTGATAATAAGAAAAAATATATTTGTTTCATTAATTAATTAAACTCTGCTTTAAGCTCTAGTTACTTAAATACTTTTTACTTATTATTTACTTAAATACTTTCCTTTTTTTCGATTTTAATAATTACATTTTTCATTAAAAAAAAAAATAGAATGTTTATAAGATTTTTTAACAAAACTGTGTTATGTAGTTATGTATAGAAAAGAATCTTCGTCTCATTTGTCTGGAGACTGTCTTCACTTATGTATATACACAAACTCTATCGTAATGAAGTTACTACAAACAGACTTCCGAACCGAAAGATCTCATCCAATTTAAACTGAAATATTGCGCCAAGGGGTATTTCTCTGAGGATTCCCGTAAGAATTCTATTTTCGTATAAGTAATTACACACATCGTATCTATTTTGTTCAGTAATCTTTTCGACAAGCGAACGCTTTGAAATACCAAATGTAATGCAGACGAGTCGTATTCGATTAGTGGGACTTGTATTTTTGTATTTTTAAAAGTTTACTACAACAAAAGCTCATATAGGGAAATGGACTGTGCCTATTTTTAATTCACAAGTAGGCAACATAGCAAAGGAACATACTTATTAAGATTGAAAAGGTTTTAATTTGAATTGAGATATTTTGTTAAAGTAACTTAAAAACATGCTGTATATATATATTTTTTTCTTCTAAATATTAAATCTAAAAATAAATGTAATGTATAAATTAAAAAAAAAGTTTAATCTAGGTCAAATTTATGAATCGATTTCTTCAATTTTTAAATTTCGTTGTACTCTTATTTCTTATAAATATCAATCCTTCCTCATAACAAATTAAGCCGTACCTCGTTATTTTTTAATTACGACAAGCGTCTAGCATTTCCAAATTGTATCTCACGAAATCACTTTCAATTCATTACTTTCACAGTCCGTTTCAAATCTGTCAATATCGATTACATAGAATAAAAAAAATTATCAGAATAAGATCGGAAGCTTACGTCTATCACGAATGAGTTGTTCTCACGACTCGTATCCTTTGCTGGAAAGTAAGAATTATTGTATGTCAATATTATTGGCAAGCCGAGATGGTCCAATGGTTAGAACGCGTGCATCTTAACCGAAGATTTCGGGTTCAAACCCAGGCAGGCACCACTGAATTTTCATGAGCTTAATTTGTGTTTATAATTCATCTCGTGCTCGGCGGTGAAGGAAAACATCGTGATGAAACCCGCATGTGTCTAATTTCAACGAAATTCTGCCACATGTGTATTCCGCCAACCCGCATTGGAGCAGCGTGGTGGAATATGCTCCAAACCTTCTCCTCAAAGGGAGAGGACGCCTTTAGCCCAGCAGTGGGAAAATTTACAGGCTGCTAATGCTAAAATGCTAATGCTAATGCTAATATTATTGGTGTCTATTAAACAAACATTTTGATGATTTAAATAGCTTGTCATATTGATAAGTTATAAATAATTATTTTTTGCAAATATTTATTTTCGTGCTAAATTATTTAAACAAATAATGTACTTAATTTTGTGGATATAATAATTCTGGAGTAGAGTAGATATACATTTAATTTAATACTGTAACATGATATATAAGCATATGACCGTATTTGAAAGCACAATATTTTGATTTGGAATTTTTGATTTTATGACATTATGGTCTTGTAGATAACTCACTACCGCTATGGAAACGGCAATGTGTTCACTATGTGAACACAGTAAAACATTCAAAAATCAAAATATACTTTATTCAAGTAGGCTTTTACAATCACTTTTGAATCGTCATATAACAAGCTATATTAAGTAAAGCTACCACCGTTTCGGAATGTAGTTGCTACCGAAAAGAAGCGGCAAGAAACTCAGTAGTTACTCTTTTTTAACATTTAAAAATACAGTCATGTTTGTTAATGTATATGTATGTAATATATCCTGCCTGGAATTCAACAAGTATTAGCTCCACGCTTTTTTATTATCTATATAATCTTGTATTGAATAATATACCTTCTTTACCAATCAATTTTTTACAAATGATTTGAATTTATGAAACAACAAAGTTAAAAATGTCGGCAGATTTTTATTGTAGAAACGGATACCTTGCCCCAAGAAGGATTTATTGACATTGCGGAGTCGGAAACTTGGAGTTATAAGGCTATCCTTCTTGTGCACTTACAATGATTATCACAAATTTTATCAAAGTGATCAATGTTACTGTGAATATACACAATATTGTTGTAAATATATAGTGACGCAACAGTGAGTATTTACACAATGAGTGAGTAATACTTCTTATGATATTAGTGACTGCTTATACTTCGGAACGGCTTAGTTGCTGTAAAAGCTGAGGCCATGGATAAAGCTAACTCTTAGTAGTAGAAATCTTACGTCCAGTTCTTTTTTTTTAAAGTGGCAGTGTTTATATTATAATCCTTTGCGCTACAATACATCCTGAGCAGTATCTCTTGGCACGCTGCCGGGACCGGAATCGGTCAGGAGGAGGTCGATGTTAAGTCACAGCTCGCAAAACTATGCCAATAAATAAATAAAATAGTAAGAGAGCTCAACACTAAGATAAGTTATGTAAGGATTATACCATTAGTAACGATCCAGGTGCACTAAATTATATATGTGAACAAACAATTCCATCTACCGTCTAATTAAATGTACGGATTCCCTCACAATCCGAGCCAATCTTCGGCCAGTACGTTTTTAATTGCTTTTTTGGACACAACAATCGTCGAAACTCGCTGCGGACAGCGGGTGGCCGCCGGCTCCTTTGGACTCCCATAATTATAATTATTCCATTAACTTCTACCAACCAACGCAATTATTCGAAAAATATTTTCTCATTCCAAATTGTAGCCGTTTAATTTGTTATTTTCGTGCCTTGATATAATTTGTGTATTAAATAATCTCTTTACCTAATTATCGTTTTAAGTCGAAAGCGTAATTGAAGACGATGAATCATTAAAACAGTATAAAGAAAATTTACGACAAGATTAGATTTATATTAAAAGTTTTATATTAAATTAAAGATGTAATTAATTAAAAATATTTTATATCAACAATAAGTCCTCAAAGCAAATATTTAATTATATTGTTTATACATTTCAAACAATTATGCGGATTTTGAGACGTCTAATAAATAAATACATATAAGAGCCTATATACATAAAATTTAATCAAATACAATGTAAGTATTCAAATAAAATCAAATCAAAACAATTATACCAGTAGGTTTTTATTATTTTACAAAACTATATTAAGTGAAGCTACCGTTTCGGATTTAGATTCTACCGAGATGAACCGACAAGAGACTCAGAGATTTTACCAACATTTAAAATACAAAGTTATATTAGTTAAAACCAATTATATATGTTTATAATATATCCTGCCTGGAAGTCCACAAGTATTGATATGTCGTTCCTAACAAATTGGTATTTTTAAACTGTGCAAATAATTAACGGAATTTTATGAATACATTCTCATATAAGTATTTATATGCACACGAAATAAAATCTATTTTACTATGAATGAGTAGCTTCGGAGATGACTGCGACAACGAACCAAAATCACCTTTAAATAACAATCATAGACCCCTATAATATATTGTTTTTAAAACTCAAGTTAAAACCGTTTTATTTTTAAAATTAATTGTGCAAAAACTAGCCGATGTTTTAACAATCGAAAGAACAAAGAGAAATTCGTAATGATCGCCATATGACGTCCTTAAGCTGTCCGCCCTTACACAAGATTTATGTTGCTTATTGCATGTTTCGTGTACATTGCGTAATATTTAAACATCGCAAATTTTAAATCTTTGACAATTAATGCAATGGATACAATTTATATCCAACTCAGAACTTTTATGGGTACGGTCGGCATCGAAAACCTGCTGTGAAGTTTTTTGGTTACAGTGTTCGCAAAGAATCAGGAGTTACAAACAATTTTTACCTTTAATAATAAATTATTTTTACATTATTATTAATTTATTATAAAGTAATCTATAATTTAAATTTTACATTAATTTAATATAAGAACGCTTTCATTATTGATGACTTGTTATAAATTGTATGTGTTTCTTATAATATTTATGTTTAATAATATTTGTTGTAAAAATTATCATTTAAATAACCGCAATTTGGTTTAGCCGCTATAATTAATTAGAAATAATATAAATCGTTGATAATTTAATATAACATACTAATTGCGTTTTTGTGTTTACGTAACACTTTTAAAATGTAATGTTAATGTAATTAATAAATTATGTAGCTTAATTAAATTTATTTCCATCTAATTTAATTTCTGTGTGCCCATTTCAAACAACATATTTGAAAACTGAATAAAATGTTGACATTCCCAAACTTCTTTTAATATATAACAGCACAAAAACAATGTTTGCGGTGAGCATCAATTTTTTTTTTTAAAACCGAAATTCCGAAAATCGTACTCGAGGCCAGGTAGCAATCGAAATTAAAATTTATTTGTATTTCTAAAAAAAAAAACGAACAATAGAGAACATAGGTTTACCTGACACTGATTATAATAAGGTACGAGAAATATGACGACATCCACATGTTGTTTTATTGTCTGTGGTAAAAAAATAATGTTTAGATCTCTTTGTAGCGCCGTTATTTGGTGAGTGAATTACGTTATTAGTTGTTTGGGCGGTTCGTCACAAACATGGTAACATTTATAAGGATTAGGCTTTTTGTTGCTCCTTCGTGTGTAAAAGGAGTTTCTACATCGGTTAGCTATTTGAAACGGATTTGGCACAATTAGAGGCTCATATTAAGCTCGTTGCATTTGAATTCGTTGAAGTGTAACATAGGGTCTCTAACAGAAATATAAGGATTTCGTTATTTAAAAAAAGTTTCAATTTTTTTTTCATTAAAATATAATTATGGGAGATTTTAAATTTACTAAATAGTAAATTAAAAGTTTTTAACACCACGCCGATCAATAAAGGCTGGTGGTAATAAAAGGTAATTTTATAAAACTGGTAAAAGAAGTTTGAAATGATTACTAGTATGCAGATCGCTTGAAGCGGCAACAGCGGGAAAAAATCAATCGTTTCACATGCTACGCCGTTTGAATATTTAAAATGCTATTGTCGTATTGTAACGTCCACTTTATTCTACGAGGAATGCTCGTTAGTCCTTGAAGGCATGTTCGCTTTTTTAATAACAATAATTAATTATTGGACAAAGAAAATAGTTAATGGGAAATAAGTGTTTCATTGGTAAACATGTATCATGTTAAATAAATACGTTATTTACTTGAAATAGTTCGGCGTCTTTATTGGTTTTTGGTATAAATGCGTTGTTAGGTAAAATTTAAATTAATATATTGTAAGTTGAATTTTAAGATTATTATTTGTTTTTATTTTTAAAGATTATTGTTGTAACAGTTTTTTAATATTGTTATCCCTTTCAAATTTTAATAGGAATTGTTTAATTTATATACACCGAGATATAAATATAATATTAATACTGTCACAGTAACCAGTACTTGAAGTGCCTCCCAATAAGTACTGGTAAAAATGTCTATGTGTCACTAACCCAATAGGTTACGGCCTACTTAGCGATGTGAATATAGCAGGTTCGATCATGGCTAAAGCCCCTAATATAAACATTAAACTTAACAGTATAAATTATATATGATTACTTTAAAACATTATTACTTGTTAGTATATTACACCGTTAATATTAAATAAAATTCTCAATGAACATGATAAAAGGTGTTCTGTATTTCTTGTAATATACTTAATATGACTTATTCTTTGACGACCTCCATAGTCGAGTAGTGTGTACACCGGTTTTCATGGGTACGCCACTCCGAGGTCCTGGGTTCGATTCCCGGCCGAGTCGATGTAGAAAAAGTTCATTAGTTTTCTACGTTGTCTTGGGTCTGGGTGTTTGTGGTACCGTCGTTACTTCTGATTTCCATAACACAAGTGCTTTAGCTACTTACATTGGGATCAGAGTAATGTATGTGATGTTGTCCAATATTTATTTATTTATTTATTTATTCTAACTGACAGACAACCGCACAACTTTAAGTGAGTTTCTTAGCATGACAGAAATTTTGAACATATTCTAAAAAATAGTCTCCTAAGTAATGTATATACAGTTTTTGAAAAGCGGTGAAATAAGAAACGAAAATTTGTATCGGAAGTGTATCATTTTTAGTCTTTATTTGTTTAAGAGAACTCATTCCTCACAACGACTAATAGGTATAAAATTAGCGGAAAAGACTGACCAAAACTCTTTGAAAAATTTGAAAAAAAAAAACTTATCCAATCGGGAATAAGCCTATTTATTTATTATTAAGTAATATCATTTCATCCTATAATTCTACCTATTTTCACTCCAAAGTTATAATAATCTTAATTAACTTCAATGCCGTTCCCTTTTACTATTTGAATGAAATATTTTTAACAGACTTAATAAAGTATATGAAACGCCTTCTTAAAACAAATATAAAATATTTCACATAGAAATTTGTAGCACTTATTGCCCCCCTATTCATCGTCTACGACCTCATTATTTAATTTCATTATAGCGCAGCGGTTCGTGGAACGGACGAGGGAAAAGATATATTTTCCACGATTAATATAAAACCTTGTTTTATAGACAGGAATAAAACATTTTATTCGTTAATTACACGTGTAACGGAATACGTAATGATCGTTGGGAGATATAACTCGTGTTAGTGTGTTATTTAAGCGGAAATGTAACAAAAAATTATAATTATTTATGAGAATAGCAGAAGATAATTAGAGTAGGCACAGTCATCAGTCAAGACAAAGTAAATATATGTCTAATAAATGTAAACTCCGGCGACCCTTCGCGTTTATTTAAAGGATTTTTTAGGAATCTCGAAACCTATGGTAGGTTCTGTTTTGATTTTATTTCATTGTAAACTGCAAGTCACTCATCTAAATTTCGCGCCAAGTGATGAAAACTTTTTTTAATGAAATTTTTAATGTTAAATAGTATACATTAGTAGTTTAGAATTGAAGTTTGTCGATGACACTTTAATTCTGATTCCTTTTTTAATTTTTTTTTCTTATACAGCCGTAGCCGTGTTACAGCTCTCTAGCCGGCCAGTAACTAACTAACTAACTAACTTTATTCCGCTCTCTAAAATTAATTCTTTATTACATCGTAAAAAATTAGTAAATTGCAATTAAGAATCCTCTTTATTTTTCTGCACATCTACTGCTGGAGCTCTTCAAAATGAGACCATAACGGATTTTATGTGCATCTATCGTCCCATAATCACTGGGACAAAAATCGGCTTACGCTATTAATATATGAAATATCAGATAATATTTAAAACAAAAGAATAGAGTTCTTTTTTTAAATCACAAAATTAAGAACGTTATTAA
This sequence comes from Vanessa atalanta, assembly GCF_905147765.1. NCBI lineage: Eukaryota > Metazoa > Arthropoda > Insecta > Lepidoptera > Nymphalidae > Vanessa > Vanessa atalanta. Next base: position 10,095,009 of record NC_061880.1, on the reverse strand, counting down.
ACATCCTTACCAAGCTTTGGCAATGAATATTAAATAGCATTAATCACATTAGCACATTCACACCACACCGTGATTACACCTGATTAATAAAGTTATGATTGGGCCGCGGTGAAATCACGATCATATGATTAATTGTCGTCATATGAATCGCGCACGGAACAGCGAATGTAATGAGCGGCGTTCCATTGTTTGGGACTAGGTCATATTGTTTCGTAATTAAAAACAAGATTTAACTGTGAATGCGATTATGATTTATATCTAGACATTCTTTAGTTTATATTTAGTTATAAATTTCATTCATATGCGATTTAAATATTAAACGGTATTTTTATTATGATATAAGTATTAATTTACAGAACCTTTAATAATGATAGTTTTAATAAAAACATTTATTTAGACCAATAATTATTATATTTTATTGAAACTTAATTGCTGATATGGGTTGTGAGATGTCTTACAGTTTTATTGTAAACAATTATTCGATACGATATAATATGTTAATATTTTACATTATTTTTAGGAACTGTCTTGGCAAAAATGTTCATGTAACTGTCAACAACTACGAGCTTGAACTCTATCGGACGAATAATACGTAAACTCAATACAAACAAAAATAAACTCTAACATGTAGTGGTAAGATATAAATTATAATAATAACATATCAAATTAAATCATTTTTTTTTATTCTTATCTAGTGTAATATACAGAACAAAACTTAACGATTCATGTTCTAACTTCAAATTTTTTTACCATTAGTAAAAACATTTTAAGAGAAACGCTCTTTCGTTTCGCTTTTCAAAATGCAAAGAGGCTGTGGACCTTGATTGCGTTATGCAATCGTAATCAGCTGTATAGTTCTTGCAACGAAAGAATTTGGTTTGTTGTGTAACAATTATTATAATAAAAATAAATGTGGTTTGTTTTTAAAGTAGAATCGACTAAAGCTTACACCATACAACCTAACATATCGCGTTATTTTTAATTTTTCATTAAATTTCATATACAGATCTTAAAAAAGTTATATACAAACATTAGCAAATACGTACACAGTTAACAAATTATTTATAAATATTCCATAGTTAAATATCTCTATTTTTACTTGTATAAATAATAACAAACAATTTATATATCTATTAGTTTTTCCTTTACCTTGTTTAGACATGTTTATAATCTTCATACAACGTTTCATTGCATACAAATTTCCGTACATACGTTTTATTCAATACATATATTCGTATTTGAATTATCAGATGAACATTTAAATCACAAACTAGAAAGTTCGAATAATATAACATTCTGAATACAATTTTCTTTATACAATCAGACAACGATCATACCAATTGAAATCAATGGTAATATGAGCAACATTCTCATGTTATGTAATCCATCAAACGTCTTACAATCCGTGAATAAATGTACGTAAATAATTCTTTATCTAATATTTGATTTAAGTAACAGCCTGTATAGTGTATATAACATTGGACTCGGGCCGTCTCTCCTTTTGAGTTAGTTTTAATAAACATGCAGCAGATTTTCATTCGGCATTCGATAATGTAGATTTCCTCATAACGTTTTCCTTTCCGAGTACGAGTTGAATTATTTACACAAACTAAACACACGAAAATTGAGTTGATCTCGTCTGGCTCTAAGCCCGAGATCATTGGTTCAAATTCACAATTCAAACTAACCAATAGTCCATATTGGCTCAATATATGATCACCATGTTCTTTTAAGTTCACAACTTACTCAACAATGCGAGTAATATTATAAAAATCAGATAAGGCGACATCTATTCAAACAATTAAATTCCAGAGTTCATTCCAAACGAAATTGGTAAGTCACGATTCGGTTTTGACAAGCATCACTTGTTAGTATGTGTGGGTCTAATCTTGCAACCGAACTTTACAACAAGTACCACTCGAGGAATTGAACTGAAATTAATTTGCATTTACTTTACTAGTAATAGGTCTTATAAATAAACAAATACAAAACACTTTAGTACCTTTTTCATCCTAGCTGGTTAACCAATTTTGAAGAACTTGAATTGCAAATTTAAAAAAGGACCTAAGCGCAGAAAAAACGTTGTTCGAAATAGTCGTCTTTCTCTTTTCAATAAAGATTATATACCAATTTCGACTACTGAGCGAACATTTGTAATATTAAATAAAAAAACAAAAGAATACAGGCAATTGTGTCGTCAAATGGAATGAGAATAAATAATGACTTTACAAGCGATATCGATAATACTAATTTTCATACAAAACTTTATTAGAAACATAATATTTTTAAATATATATCTATTAACATAATCAAATCGTGTAGATGTTTATTTTTTGACGTAAAAAAAAACCGTTTAAAATAAGAACAAAAATAAAATCAAATTACAAAAATAGAATCGAATTACACAACTACAGCATCACGATGACTTCATATGACAACTATATTAGAAATGAATAAACATATACATGTTTCATTACACGTCATATTTTATGTCCCAACATCCCACCGTGATCTCCTGCTGATATAGAGACAACATTTTATACGACTTAACTTCACTTTATCTATCATTCTTAAGGCTTAATAGATGAAAAAAGGGTCAAGACTGTTTATCAAGCGAGGCATTAAAAAAAAGCGTAACAAGAAATTAATCGTTTGGAATGTTATATTGTCGTAATATCACACAACAAGTAATAGTCCCGCTGGATCAAAACAATACAGGATAGACTTATATATGTTGACAGTATGCGCGTCTTCAGCTGTGAATTAATCTTTTTTTCTTCGCACGATTTACTGGTCAGTTTAAATTTAAAATGAATGGTTTTTTATAGCAAAAGGTAGGCGGACGCATATGTATGCCCATAGACATCGGCGCTGTAAGAAATTTTAACCATTCCTTTCTAATCCCATCGCCAATACGCCTCCAACGTTGGGAACGAAGATGTCTCTTGTGCCTGTAGTCACTCACCCTTCAAACAGGAACACAACAATACTAAGTATAGCTTGACGGTAGAATATATGATGACTGGGTGGTACCCAAATGGGCTTGCACAAAACCAAGGAAAACACCAACTTTATTCAACTTTTTTCCTATAACAAAAACAAAATCAAAGTATTTATATATAAAATAAATATGATTACAATCTCAACTTAAAAAATGGAGCGTGTGTCTGTTTTTAAGGCATCGGTAGGCGGACGGGCAAATGAGCCACTTGATTGCCATTAGCAATAGACATTAGCACCGTACAGAATTGTAACCATTTCTTATAAGTATTGCTGCTTGGTGGTAGAATATATGATGATATGTTTGATAGACATATTAATATTATTGTCTTTATTATTATAACAGTATGGCATAATTTAACTCATTGATACAGCGAACAGTGATATCTCACCTGCTGGATATAAGACCCACACTTATCTACTTCCGGTAAGTAATTAATAGATATACTCTTAAATGTAACAATCAGTTAAAATCCACGTATCCTATCGCTTTATATCTGTGATAATTTTACATAAATCTCCATCAAACTATTTATTCGATCAAAATACCTTCACAGTATGTATATTACATACAAAAAACAATATCTAAATATGTTCAAATTGGCTCCTATAATCACATCTTGTAAGTAAGTTGGAATCTATATACACAATTAAAATATGTGTAAACATTATTTTAAACAGATTGTCTTTAACATATTGGTTATCTATCTATCTTTCACTACATGTAATTTATAACGAAAGAATAATTCTGCAAATATTACATAGATAAATGGCAGAGGGATCAAGTATTCGTTTATAATAAAGTGTGGGCGAGACTTAACGAGGATTGATGCGAGGAATAGGATTTAGATTAAGTGTGACCGCAGATGACAAAACACCTTGTTTATCGTCTTAAAGTAATATATTAATAATTTAGATACGTTGTCCAATAACTCGGTATACAGCATTATAGACATTAATACATTGTATTAAGAATTAGTTTAGTCTGCAACTTGATGTTTAGAAAGGTAATTACTATTCGGAGATTAATAATCAACAAAATTATATGAGTACCTCGTGATTACATACGATATTATGCTTGCATTAGTATTAAAAAAAGGTCTAATAATATATTAAGGGTCTTTTGTAATTGATTTAAAGATAACAAAACTAGCAGAGTTAGATGAGAAAAGATATTATTGATTAGCTAATAAGAAAATAATCATTGTGTAAAAAATACAGCAACACTGGACATTGGTTAAAGGGCTCTCATGATTTATGAAAAAAAAATATGTTTTTTATTTTATAGTGTAAATGTTAATTTAGCTTAGTTAAATTACGTTTTCTGTTTTTTTTTTTTTTTAAATAAAGTTTTAAAATTTTATTAGTTACCTCTTTGGTTTGTTTGTTATTTTTAATTAAATATTTGTTTTCTATTTTTTAATTTGATTTTATATATACTACTTTTAGTAATTTTGTATGAGAATGGTGTGTTCTTCTGTAATCGGTGGTATATAGTTAGTTTTAATTAATGTAAAGTGAGTATACAATAAACTCTAAATACATAATAAATAAGGCATATTTTATTATCTGGTAGTTAGTATTCCTGGATTTTCATCCAAGATATATTAATTTAACTATATAATATTATAATAGGATGTATGTATTTATCTGAAAAGATAGATTTTGTGGTTGGTTCATCTAGAGTAAACATTCCAAATTGGTAGTCCATTGGTATCCATGTCTTCTTAGTTCATCCTCTTCCTCTCCCTCCCCCTACGCTCATGGTTTACAATAAATATACTCTTGTAAATGACGTTTCAAGAGCTTTGAATAAAATAAATTTCGATTTCGATTACAATAAACATATTAAGGAACTGCATCCATCAAACTGGCGATTCCCAGAACAATAACTCATTCGCACATCCAAACCCCATTTAATTAGAAAAAAATATGCTCCGTTTGGCCACCGACTGTCTTAAAACAACAATTAATAAATAAGTAAAAAATCTTCCCGCCAGTGTTTCAATTCATTCGGGGGGCGGAGTCGTTTTACATTCAAGGGGAGGATATATTCCGAAATCATTAGTCGTGGAATGCCTCGGAAAGTGAACACACTCCATAATTTCGGTTCCCTTCGTCGGCACCGTGGGCGGATATGGCCTTTGTCTTTAGCTACAAAAGGACAAAAAAAGTAATACGAATGTCAGTTGATAATATTTATTTGCGCCGTCGCCGCATTAAGCACGTGTAGTGTAATTTCGAGCACATTGTCCAAGCCGTGTTATGTCCGAGTGATGGATAAAGACAATAGTTTCATTATTTCGTATCGTTTATTCTCAGATAAAATATGACGATCTGAACCGTCGTCTGATAAAACGAAAACGATATTAGCGAACACGACTTTAAGAGGTCGTTTGAATCACAACGACGAAAACTGTTCTTAAATATTAAATTACTTTGTCTTAGTGTTATGTGCAAGCTCGTATGAGTAGATACCATTCAATTAGGTATTACATATTCTACTGACAAATAGAGGGTCGTCCTAGTAGTAGTGTATAGAAGTTAGTGACTCAGTAAAAAGACCAAGAGACATAACATTTTAATTCCCAAGTTCCAATTCAGTTACTACTGATTTTCTTGCCGGTTCTTCTCGGTAGAATCTGCATTCCGAGCCGATGGTAGCTTAACTTATACTCATATAGTTTATTAACGATTCAAAACTTGTAAAAGCCTACTTGGATAAAGTATGTTTTGATTTTGATTTTGCTAGTCATGTAAGGGATGGTAATTGTATAACTAATCAACAATCGTAAAAAGAAATCTTATGCAAATGTCTATGGCCGGTGGAGGCCACTTACTATCAGGCGGATCATTTATCAGTCAGCCATCACATTCAAAGAAAAAATTACCGTCAATAAAAATATTGCGGTATTTCCGTCAATTATACGCGGTTTAGAAAGCATATTCTATTTAGATTGAGCGAAACAAATTTAGTGTTCATGCGAAATTTATTATATATAACTCTAAGGAACGCATTTGAATTTTATAACGACGGTGAAAGATTCAATTCGTCGACGTAAAATATCTAAAACTTCATAATTATTACTGTTACGACACGTGTGCTTCTTTCGCTTCTTTTAAATATTTTAATATTATGTAAACATGACACAACCATCCAACCATTTCACGCAATCGAGCAAACATATTATTATTCCTCGAAACAGTTTTTAACACATATGTAAATAAAATATAAACACAATCACACACACAGATAAATAAACAAACTGAAAAAATTTCAATATGTTACACACATACACAGAATAGTTCACAAATACGTAACATATTCACTCGCAATTCACACACACTTGAAACTTAAGTTGCATATTATCGTTTTACATTGTTTACCAACTACATTAAGCAACCTCCAGAACAAATTTAGGTAAATAGGTATTCACCTCTTAACAGACTTATGAATTCGTTCAATGACTTGTCATCTGACGGCAATATTCATAATCTTTGATAATAATAAAACAACATTCCAAAGATCAAATAGTTCAATCTCATAACTTATAAGTGATATATTTAAATTCTTCAGTATAGTTTTTTACCTTTGTTATGTCTTCATATAAATTATTATATAATTTCGTTATTAAAATTTGATTTCATGTAGGTTTGGTTTATATTTTTGAAAGTCAATGTTGGTCAACCTTTAAAGACTTTGAATGTTACTTATATCCGTTGTTAATTTTAAGCGTTCAGTAGTAAGTTGATGGTGTAACTATTTCAATAAATAAATAAATAACTATTACTAAGAATTTCTCTTCAAATCTTTTCATTACTATAGTAGTAGGTACTTTGTTCTTTTAAAAGAATAATAATAACGGTAATATATTGTTTATTTTTTTTGTAGTTTGTTATCCAAATAAAATCATATCAAATAACCAATTAGTGTGTTTATATTTCGTGTTGACAATAAAAGCCTTAAAGAAATATAAATGAAATAACTCCCTGCACGGAATACAACATCAATAATATAACAAGCCGATTCCACGTTTGAATACGTCAATAAAATACGTTATCGATACGTCCTGTCGATAGTGAATTCGAAATTACTCCTAAACACTAAATCACCGATTATGTTGCTCATACCTACCGCCTCCCGCTCATTTACCCAACGGTCGTAAAACCTTGTTTGTACGTCATAATATCATTAGAACTTTTATGGGCGTATTCATAAACTAGCATGTGTACCGTATTTAAGTGCATCATTACTGATACAGGCTTTGTCGTGGATAAGATTAAAAGTAAATTTACTCGACTTCTTATTTTAAAAAGGCTCAAAGGCTTTCATTCTAATTGACTTAAGTATGTAGAAACAATTTAAATATTGTTTAATGTATTTGAAACCTAGGATTTTTACGATACTTGTAGTTTGATTTCAACTAGATGAGCTGGTTCGTAAATAGGCCACCTGATGGTGGACCACCTGAATGTCAAAATATTGGTACTGTTAGAAATATTAACCACGCCTTACCTATATCACCACCTAGCTACCATCCTTCTTAATATAACAGTATGCCTGTAATTAAATACTATAAAGATTATATATAGCCATTTTCTTTAATTCGCTATTAAAAAGAACTTTGTATTTTTAATTTAAAATAAACATTATGTATAATATACATATTTAGAGTATCAAAACATAAAAAAAAAAACATTTTTATTCTAATACTTTTAAATAACGTTTCGTAAACGATTCTAAAACGAATCGTTTTCTGATTATATTAACCTATCTATCACCCTTGAATATACAAGAGTATCAAACGTTATAGCTGGAGCTTTTTGAGCAAATCTTAATTCATCCTTCAAAATATTTACTACCGAGAAAAATCGGCAAAATTCAGAAGTTACTCTTTTATTGTAAGTTAAGTAATATTGCACCTTACATCTACTTTGTCACAAGTTTGATAAACTAATAGCGTGATATCATTGATCATGATTCATTATTCATAGAAATTCACGCAATTATTTATAGTACAATATTAAATGCAAATACAAAATCACGAGTGGATATTATAAGAATATTACGACATTACAAAGAAATAATAATGATAACAAAATATTATAACATTAAAGATTTAATGTCTACGGTGCAATTCATATTACGGGTATTGTGAAATGTAATTACTATAAAAATGTTTTTTTTTAATTAAATACTAATTTTGAACAATTTATATAAATGTCAAACGTTCTATTGACTAACATAAGCTACTGTTGTTGAGAACCGAGAGGACCAAGAATATAGCTGGACTGGAATGAGACACGAGAATCTTAATCGATTATAGCGCCTTCGAGGCCGAACAAGCATCGCTGATTTTTAATGTGCTCAATTTGTGTTGGAAATTCATCTCGTGCTGTGTGGTGAGTGAAAATGTCACGAGTACCTGCATGTTTCCAGTAAAATCCTGTCATATAGTATAGTAACATTGGAACAGCCTGGTTATTTGAATTTAATTTATTTTCTTATTATTCAAATGGATGAATTTATTGTTATTAGTTTAAAAGTTATAATTATTCAATGTTATTTAATAAGTATTAATGTTACATCAATCAATCAATCAATCAAAAGCCAATCGTTGTCCACTGCTGAACATAGGCCTCTCCCAAGGTGCGCCAAAGCTCCCGGTCCTCCGCCTTCCGCATCCAGTCGGTCCCCGCCACCTTCATGAGGTCATCGGTCCACCTGGCTGTTGGGCGCCCTACGCTGCGTTTGCCGATTCGCGGTCTCCACTCTAGGACTCGTCTGCTCCAACGGCCATCGGTCCTACGACATACGTGACCAGCCCACTGCCAGTTCAGCCTGCTAATTTTGCAAGCTATGTCGGTGACTCCGGTTCTTTTCAGGATAATCTCATTTCTGATCTTATCCTTCAAAGATACTCCGAGCATAGCTCGCTCCATAGCCCGCTGAGCGACTTTGAATTTGTGGACTAGTCCCGCAGTCAGTGTCCACGTTTCGGCACCGTATGTCATGGCAGGTAAGACGCATTGGTTGAAGACTTTCGTCTTCAAACTTTGCGGTATAGACGACGTGAGGACTTGACGAAGGTTGCCAAATGCTGCCCATCCCAAGCGAATTCTTCGATCGGCTTCCTTCTCGAAGTTGTTCCTACCGACTTAAATTACCTGTCCTAGGTAGGTATATTCACTGACAACTTCGAGAGGTTTCCCTTCGACGTATATCGGCCCCGGCACGACATGCCTATTGAACATGACCTTGGTCTTGTCCAAGTTCATACCGAGACCGACACGCCGGGAAGAATCGCTTAGGCTACGCAGCATTTCGGTTAGCTGTTCCAGCGACTCTGCTATGATGACGATATCGTCGGCAAATCGAAGGTGTGAGATGCACTCGCCGTTTACATTGACTCCATATCCAGTCCAATCCAGCGTCTTGAAGACGTCTTCCAACGCGTTGGTGAACAGTTTCGGGGATATTACATCCCCCTGTCTCACCCCTCTGCGCAGTTGGATCGCCTTCGTCTTACAGTCCTGAATGTGGACAGTCATTGTAGCGGCGTTGTACAGACACCTCAGTACCTCGATATATCTCCAATCGATATGACATCTCTGCAATGAGTCGAGCACTGCCCAGGTTTCGATGGAGTCAAAGGCTTTCTCGTAATCCACAAAAGCCATACACAGCGGCTGATTGTACTCTTTGGTCTTCTGCACAATCTGCCGAACAGTATGGATGTGGTCTACGGTGCTGTAGCCTGATCGAAAGCCGGCTTGCTCTGGGGGCTGGAACTCGTCAAGTCGTCTGGCGAGACGGTTCGTGACGACTCTTGAGAACAGCTTATACACGTGACTCAGGAGGGAGATTGGTCTGTAGTTCTTCAAGAGGGTTTTATCACCTTTTTTGAAGAACAGTACCACCTCTCTCCCGCTCCACGTTTCCGGGGTCTTGCCATGTTGGATGACGGAATTAAAGAGGCTTGCTAGCTCTTTCAGGACCGGAGTCCCGCCTTATTGTATGGCTACTAGCCTTTACAGCGTCACCGAACGTTGGAGCGAGTGTTAACACTCTGCCTTAAGGTGAACCCTTTTGGGCTCGAGAGTGACGTTCAACCTGAGGGTGTCTCCTATGAGATCGCACCTCTGCTCAGAACGTAGTCGGTGGGGTGTAAATTTAAGCACTGATAGAATTTACTGACGTCACGGCCGCCTCCGTGACGTTGCTAGTCTGGGTCCTCGTTTCCGCCGGCGGAAACGCTGTGAGTGTGAGTTGTAGTGTGGTGGTTTTCCCTACTACTAATGGCGCGTTTGCGATAGTGAAGCTATTGTCGTTGTTGTTCAGCACGTGCATAGGTCGCCTGAGTCTGTTAGGTAGATTACCTCTTAGGGAGGTGTATTGACAGGCTTGTGCTATCAACGGATTACTATGTTGCTTGGCTCTCTCAAAATACGCCGTGGACCACATCAGGATGGAACTTGCGACTTTTTATATCACTAGGCGACCTGTAAACATTGCGTTATTTACGCTTCAATATAGACAAACATTTTAAACTTAAGCAACAACAACAGTTAGTTAATTTCCCTCCCATGATTTTATACAACTGTATTATTGTTATAAAGAAATATTATTATTTATACTGGAAATTTAGTATAATATAATATAGTTTTAATATAAATCTTATATATATTTACTTCATTAAGTTTAATTCGTATGACTTTAATGACCATTTTATTTTGCTTTTTTTTTTTACAAATGTCAGCTTTTAACGAAAACAGGTAGCTAATAGTTTTGATTTGCATGAATATACCATAATATTATAAAGCTAAATGTTATGACATTTTTAAATTTAAATATAGGACTAACTATCCTATCGCCCTGACATTGGTCCTGTACAAAATTTATTTTGTACAAATAGTTTTTATATATCTGCTTTTATCTTGGCCGTAGGTAACGACCTGTATATTTAATGTAGTTTTGGTAGTGATTGTAGATACAGATAGAGACATATTTTATTCAAAACTGTAACATGACGGTTCAAAAGTGCTTTTACGAGTAATGATAAAGTATATTTTGATTTTGATTTTTTAACTAATGAGGACCTTATTTGCTGTAGTTTTTTACTAGTAATGCATTTGATAATAAACTAACTTTTTTAATTGAATAAGTAGATTGTGTGAACCGACGTACTAAACGTTTTTGTTCATAATTTAAAATGGGATTTTGTACAGTTTGATTTCTACACATATATAAATATAAAAATTTTGTTCGAATTATATGTATCGATGTATCGTTCATCTATAAAATACTTTTAACCTACCACTGATAGCAATATTTTGTATCTATTTTTGCTTTGAAAGGTTAAGGCTTTATTAGCCATTGTTTGGCAATAAAGCGAAAGTTCTTGGCCACATAAAATATTTGGTACGTAAGTCATGTGGTGTTGTATATATATATATATAATATATCTATATATATATATATATATATATATATATATGTATTGCAATTCAGTTAACACCGAGATATTAGCTGGTACATTATATAAATGAAATGTAATTATCCAACTATGATATTGATATAAATGCCTTTTATTAAACTCAGACGGTTATTTGGATGAGCAAACATAAGCAAGCATTGTTTAAAATTAATCTGTTCGTCTGAGCGGCCTCGTCTTTGGAATGAATTGGTATAAAACTTTTCAGACGGATGAAGGACCAACAATATATACATATAATTAAAGTCAACAATGCAAAGATGCTATCTGTACTAATACTATTAATGTTGAATATCTGTTAAGCTTTTAAGGCAACTTAATATTGTAATTCGGTATGATCAATCTTGAACCTCAAGTTGCGAGTAAAACTGCGAGCAACAACTAGATTAATAACAATGCGAAACTATTAATAATATTATGTATATTTTATGACACTCTATTATGATTATGTAATAAAATCTAATTTGATATAATGTCTATAAAAAAATAAATATATAACAATATTTCGGCGAACTTAATACAAACTTCTTTATATATAACCTCCTTGTTTTAATAATAATAATACGCAATGTCACTTATTTATCTCTCTAATCAACTGACTTGAAATTTGATATGGTGTACATTGTTACACTACGTATTTTATTACATAAGGTATTACGAACGTATTAAGAGTTGTGATTAACTATATGTTAAGGACGCTATTGCGATTTATATATTATCAGATATATTTTTTGGAATTCGATATTTCTTTTACAAACAATTTAAAAACATTATGTGAATACACAGACAAACAAACAACAAACAGAGGCGCGCAAGCTCTCATAAACACATACATAAATACAGAAAGAGATCTATAAATAAATCTAGGACATCAAATGCGTGAAGATTTGTTAATTATATCGAGATAATAAATTATTATAAAATATTCTTTAATAAATATGACTTTCTATTAACGTTTAAATTTTTTAAATTTAATTTTTTATTTATCTATACAATAAAGTCTAATAATGTAATATTATTTTTTACATACTTTTTATATACCTATTGGATACAAACGAACGGTACAAGACTGTGCATTTATTGTAAATAAATATTTTTTAATGTACTATTTTCAAATTAAAATAAATCAATAAAGGATCATTCACACCAGCGATAAAATGTAAAACAACTGTAATAAAATACATTCAAAGTATTCGGTATATCATTTCTTATTACTTGTTGGCGAGTCTTACATCAACAGATCGGTACGAGTCTATTCAGCCAATAAGCACCACTCGAATTATCATATTTGACATAAATCCCACGCACAAATCAATGATGTAATGAATTTAAAATGATAGCGATTGAATTCAATAATAACTCTGGCTATGGAGCTTATTCACTGCGGTAGGTAATAGATCCCGATCATTGAAATTAACGACACGACTTATACATCGCTCATATATTTTTATTCAATTTATAAACGTTTAAAAACAATTTTAATATTTAGAATTTACGGAATCTTTACGTAATAGGTAGTGGTCACGACCGTCCAGAGAGATTGGCGCGTGTGAAATTTTAATCATTCCTTACATCTCCAATACGCCACAAACCTCCGGAGCTAACTTGTGTAACTTGTGCCTGCAACAATACATAACACTGCAGCTTGGCGGTACAATATATGATGAATGGTGGTGGTAACTACCCAGACTGGGTGCAGAAAGCCCTACCGCCCAGTAAAACAGGGTCTACATAAAACGTGTGAATTGAAGGAAAAGCATACAAAAGGGAAATATGTTTTAGGCCATATCCTTCGCATCATCAAAGTTTCATCATAATCAGAGAATATTATAGGAGCATTTAGAACAGAAGAAAAAGTCAAGATAGCTCAGATGATACACTTATCTACAAGCACTACTGAATTTTAAAGTAAATTTGACCGTATACAATATATACAGCTTGTTTTAGCGGTAAAAGAAAATATCAAGAGTCCCGCCCGTTTCAAATGCTGAAGGAGCGTGGTGGAACAAGTACCAAGCTCTCTTTTTAAAGACATACGTAGATCCTTTTTTATAAATTTATAAAAAATCAACGTGAATTTTAAACAATAGTGACTTCAATCACGAGTAAAAGTTAATATTTTAATGTTGTCTTAGATTTTCGCGATTATTACACATTGAAATAAAACTAGTTTTTAACGGATTTAATCGCGTATATTAATTATTTTAACATCCCGACGTTTCGAGCACTTTGCAGTGTTCGTGGTCACGGGCAAAGTCTGCCCGTGCGATTAAATCCGTTAAAAACTAGTTTTATTTCAAGTTAATATTTTATAATAATATTTAACTAATGGAATCATTTGAACACCAAAATTACTACGGTTGTCTCAAAACATCAGAACTATATAATGAATAATCTCCCTGAAAGTTCCATTATAAATTCAGCGAAATACACTGTCTCAATACCTTAAAATATATATAGAGGTCATTAAATTTAAAACGAATTACTGTAAAATAAGCTCAACAATTTACACAATGACAAATTTATAGCTCAGTCCAATTTATTCCACACCAATAAGTTATCGTGTCACAGAACAAACAATGGCTTGATGAACAATGACTTGAACTCAACATAAATACTCCTACTCGAAAACGAGAACAAGGGTCAATTTTCACCTACATTTCAAATCGAGGCTTTGCAAAACAAATCCTTTTGAAATGATTCATGCTCTAAAATGAAGTGCGACTAAGTAAATTTCGCCATTGTTAGACGGTATTTCTTCCGTTGCGTTAGATCAACATCTAAGATACTCAATTAATACATTTATAATAACAGTGAAGATAATTTAAAAAGAAATTAAATATATTTATTTTTATCATATTCAAATTCAACCTTTATGCAATGTAAAAGTATTCCATTTACTTATTGAAAGACAAAACTACCGCCAGCTTAAGAACAAAAATACTCTGAATAAAGAACGAAAATAATGTCAGTGACTTTTGGTTTATTATTTAGTATTATTATTAACGATTTACAATATGATAAATCTAAAGAAATATTATAACCATACTTTGTGCAATTCTTTCTCGAATTAAAAATCCTCAAATGTTACAGAAAAATTATAACAAATATTATATTTTGCTTTATTTAATTCATTAATTTAGAATATAATTTACATGCATTTTATTATTAGGTTATAAATGAATAATTATACATTCAATTTAAATATCGTCATTTAGAATTATTGATAGTTTGATTGCATAAAGTAATAAATGGTGTGCAGTGGTCAGGCGTACCAGTTATAAAAGGAAAAGCTACACACGCCCCGAGCGGACAAGACACGACAGTCCGTCCCGTACTTTATGATCTCATAAAACGAGCAATTCGAAGGAATTCATGCGATAGACGTTGACTTGTTGGCAACTAATGACAACATTGTAACTACGGTGTATACCATTTCCAATTTGTTTCGCCGTTACACTGAAGACCAATTAAAATATACATTCCAATATTTTTATATTCCAATTTTTTTTTTTATACATTTTACCTAATCCCGTCTGCAGCTAAAAATATATTTGTTACGCATAGTGAATGTTAAACACGAGTTACAGCAGATAATACTCAGAAACGAAATATTAATAACATTGAATGTTTAACGACCGAAATGTTTACAGCTGTTGTAAATATAATGGTGGTGAACAAAATTAACAAATGAATGACTCTTCATTGAACGCATACAAATTTAACCGAACACGATTAAATCCGTAGC
The DNA here is from genome assembly GCF_905147765.1 of Vanessa atalanta. Taxonomy (NCBI): domain Eukaryota; kingdom Metazoa; phylum Arthropoda; class Insecta; order Lepidoptera; family Nymphalidae; genus Vanessa; species Vanessa atalanta. The sequence goes on along the minus strand of NC_061880.1, from coordinate 10,079,766 downwards.
AATGATCTTTGTATGCTCCCATAAATCAATTTTAAAACATTTTTAATGATCTGCCGTAAAATATATACGAGTGTATCGGAGCCGTTTTCGATTATGGATTATAACGTTCTTGACCCACAATGAAACTTGAGGAATTCATATCGATGATGACGAAGTTCATCTGACCAATATTGGCCACAGAAGCCATATCTTGTCAGGCTTGCAAATTGGACACCTGATGGAAAATGGTCACTACATATAGACATTGCAATATGCCATTTTTACAAGCCCTTACATCGTCAATCTGCAAACGACCTCGGGCAATAAGATGTTATGACCCTTGCGCCTGTACACTGGCTCACTCACGCATCAAACGGACTACTTCAAACCTGCTGTTTAGCGTTGAAATATATAATATCTATATATATAATATATAAGGTAGAATAATTATATGTGGGTGGTACCTATCAAGAGGGGCTTGCACAAAAAACAAACAAAATTCACAAGTCATTCTCAAGGAACTAGTCAATTGCTTGGGATATTATAAAGAATGTACTTGTTATTAGATAAGTGTGAGTGTATGTAATAACATGTGCATTCTCTATTTCCACACTATCATATTCCTATGGGACGGCCAATCTGATACGACCGGAATACAGTCGCAGGATGATAGTTTGAATACTGCCAACTTCCTGATTTCAACCTCCAGGCTACTGAGAATTTCTTTACGAATCCATTAACTTTTTATTGGGCCGACTACTTGATCGATCTGATCTAATTTGATTGAATCTACATGAATCTAACGTAATACAAAAGAATTCTTTTTATTAAAAAAAATACTCTGTTTATTTTATCAGTAAGTCAAAATGAAAGTTACTACTTTTGTATGTCCTACTCCTTTTAAGGAGTTAGGGGCTTATTGCTACAAACTGCTAAAATGCGGATTGGTGAGTTTTCATCCAGCATACGACGGTTTTCTTACGATGTTTTCCGAGCAAGAGATGAATTATTACAAAAGTAAGCACATGAAAATTCAGCGTTGCATGCCGAGGCTGAACCCACATCTTCGATAAAGATTTAGATGTTTTAACCACTGAGCCATCTCTCGGCTCAAGCTAAAAGCGGATGTACAATTAATTTAAAATTTATTCCGTGAATTTACATTCTCTCTTTCTGTTAAGCAAACTTAAAACGATGTCCGAAATTAATATTAAATGTACATAGGTTAAGCTATAATGTATTCTGTAATAAAAAAAATCTGTCAGATTTTTTGCTCGGCACAATGAGGTGCACACTAAAAATGCCAATGTTCTTACGAACAAGAATTTATGTTCGATATATGCAAATGAACGGACCTCAAACGCAATGAACATAGAGTAGGAATGAGAGTTTAATGATTCGGTTATTTTTTTTTTATTTCAACCATTTAAATATAAATATTTCACACTAATAGATTAATTTATATACTTATTCATAATTTCAAATGAACTGCTTAAAAAAAATTAAGCAATTCAGCACAAGCACAAACAGAAAACTTAATTCGGAGGTGCTTACCCGAATTCAAACCTGCATCCTTCTGTTAAGGTCCAGATCAGGAAGAAGACAACATTAATCTTTATAACATTATCCTTTGAAACTGCTTTGGCTAACATTTTGTATGAAATTTACTATCATTATAAAAATATGACGGTATTAAAAGTAAAAAATTACAAAGCCGTGTTTTATTGCAAGCTAATAATGCATATTCTTGTTCATTACGGAAGTCTGATCATACGTTGTTCAAGTAATAAAAAACCATTAGTTTTAACCATAAAATAGATATATCCGTTACTAGTATGCATTTGATGAAGTTTTATTTAATTACACAGAGTAAAATGAATTTTGTTAAAAATATACATATATATATAGAATTGAGTATTTAACGTGTTGTTGATATACTGTTATTGTTAGTCTGTACAGAAACGCACGTTCGCGGTGGAGATAATCCTGTCGATACGTTACATGGCGTGTCAAATGCTTAATGATATTGAACGGAAATTATACCAGCTTTGTTTTCTGTAAATAAAACGTTATTTGAAATTTCTCTACTTTCATATTCATTTTGATTCTGACTACAACAACGTCGCTTTTGATTACGTAATAAAAAATATAATGGAAACATTATCAAATTACAATTTAAAAATTTTATTAAAATGTTTTTTAATCAGCCGAGATGGCCCATAGGATAGGGTATGTGGATTTTATAAATGAAGATTCAGAAATATGATCACTGAGTGTTTCCCGTTTTACAATCGTAATATTTCGCTTAGTAAGGCTTTGAAATATCTGAATTATCCACTCTTATTGGCAGACATCTAGCCTGTAGGTATTGCGGTATTTTGGTTTAAATCGTGTATAAACGAGAATCACTTAATCCACAAGGGATTTTTATTATTAAATATTTAGGCGGATTATCGAAAGAGCTATTTGATAGTAAGTGGTCTCCACAGCTTATAGACATTGATACTGTAAGAAATGTCAATCATTCCTCATTTTACCAATGCACCACCAACCTTGGGAACTAAGCTGTTATATGCCTATAGTTACACTGGATCACTCAGCCTTCAAGAATATAACAATACAAAGTATTACTGGGTAGAATATGAGTGAGTTTTACCTACCAAAGACCTACCAATAAGTAACGAAGTATAACTTGGAAGTATAAATTGGAAACATCATAAGTAGTTTATTAAGAATGTCATCGCTCCTTGATTCAAACCTTCTTATAGAACCAGTATGTATAAACAAAGATTGTTTACTATTAGTTGAACTAATTATTCAGAATTAAACTTTTTCCTATGTACTTTAATTTTATACATAAGAAAGAGATAGCTATATTTATATTCGTTTCGAATGAATTCAGGTCAGAAGTTTGTACAATCCATCTCATGGCGGTGAAGGACAACATCGTGCGGAAACCTACACGCGGCCAAGTTTAACTTAATACGAAATTCAAATACATTTATATTTACTAACCCGAAGTTGAGTTACGTATTAAAATTTGCTAAAAGAAAAGCCTCAGTTGTAGAATATATATAACCTACTTGCTATTTTTTGCAAGACAAAAAAAAAATTAAATTAAAAATAATATCACCGACTTTATTACTTACTTTATTAGAGAGTTATATTTTCTTCTTAAATCTTAATAACAGCTCTTTTAAACTCAAAGAAACTATATTGATTTCCAAAGTTTACAAGGGAACAACGTAGCCATTATCAAAAATAAAAAAAAACTTAATGTAAATAACTGTAAAAAAAACCACAATCATAATGATTAGTTTAAAATTTAACGAAATCGTAAGTAATACGATATTTACGAGTATCAATACAGCGAACACAATATTATCGTCATTTCGCTGTGGGAACACTTAAACCGCATAAAAATATCTTAATCGACACCGGCGCAGAGAATCCGTGCGGAATGCGGACAATTGTCTATCTACTGTTGTTGTGGTGATTCATCACACCACCTTCGGATAGTGAGAGGTACGAGGACGGTGTGAATTCGCTTTATCTTTTTTCTATTATAATCTGTGATAGCGTTAAACCTTTTTTAGTTGAGCTTTTCGACGTGACTTAAATGCTGATATTCATCGTACATTTAATAAATTAATCACATATTTTTTACAATCTTTAACTTTCGATTTTAATAATTGAAATAATTCTACGGCAAATATATTTTGACTTCCATGATTTATAAGATCCCTGAGATCGCCACTTATCTATTTAATTTTCTTTCCTAATAGATTAGGAGAGAAAATTAAAGAGCTTTTTTTTATGGCATTGGTTGGCGGACGAGCACATGAGCCACCTGATGGTAAGTGGTCACTACCGCCCATAGACAAAGGCGCTGTAAGAAATATTAACCATTCCTTACATTCTATGCGCCATCAACCTTGGGAACCAAGATGTTAGGTCCCTTGTCCCTGTGATTACACTGGCTCACTCACCCTTCTAACCGGAACACAACAATACAGAGTACTGTTATTTGGCGGTAGAATATCTGATGAGTGGTACCTACCCAGACGGGCTTGCACAAAGCCCTACCACCAAGTAAAGGTTAAGGTTTGGACTTAACCATACCAATAGTCTCCATATTAATCTTCTTATCACTATGAATGCTAAATTACATATAGAGTTTATTATACGGTGGACATAACGGAATATAGTTATACGTAAAACATTCTTCCACAGAAAAAGATATATAGAAGTCCAGGAACACGTACGACAAAAAGCCCACGACAGATACCCTATACAAAAATTGTTCATTAGTGTCATTGAACTCCCGACTATAAACGTAATAGCCAGCTACGGTGATCACTGCACCAATCTGTCATCATAATGATGCAAATCCATCAATTATAAAAATAATATTCAATTTTAAATAATTTTATGAACAGTTGTCGATTTTGTGAAAATGAAACGTGTCGTACATTTGTTGTTGAAATACGGATAAAATGTCTTCGAGAGTGAATGTGATGTACTAACATCTATTTACTCTAGAAGACATTTTTATTTATAGTAAGTAATTGTCACCCGAGGGTTCGCTCGCGTGTTAGAGATTAGTAATCGCTTATAAGGCATAAAAAATAGCCTGTTGTAGGTTTTAAGCTTGTTTCGTACCAAATGTCATGAAATACGTTTCGTTTCTAGGGCTTGACTGTGGAAGAGAAACATCTTAGTATATGTATATGTGTTGTTAAATTTAATAAGAAATTTAGTATAGAGAACAACTATAGACAATAGTGTCTGTTTACAGTTTTTCCACACACGTGTCCGTCTGTGCCTTTTGTTATTTTGTTCCTTTATTTTCATATTTTAAATTATACTACTTTAAACTTCTACTAACTTTAAACACTTAAATTGTACTATTTCTACATAAATTTTCACAATCATTGTTATTGTCAACATTCGTAACATACTTCGGCAGCTGTCGATACTGTTCTGCATGGGTTTCGCTATCGAAACCCATTTTCTTTCCAAAGAATTTGCATTCGCTTTTGAATTTGTATTCGCTTTTATTGCATCAAAAGTCAAGTCAAAGTCAAAAATCTTTATTCAATATAGAAGTGTTTGCACTTGCTTATTGATTGTCAAAAATCTACCACCGGTTCGGAATTTAGCACCTCGGACCTGAGAAGAACCGGCGAAAGAAACTCAGCGGGATATATTTTTTTTCATTTTTTTTAACCATTTTCCATGTAGGTACAATGATAAGTATATATTAGTTGTTTGAAACAGCCTGGAGGCGATCATTTCATTCCCAAGGTGTGCAGTCAACTAAAAAGTCATTAGTGTTGTAATATCCTTTAGCACACAAACGCTCTTTAACGACTCTTTTGAATTTTATAATTGAATAATTTTGAACGTTTTCTGGGATCCTGTTGTAAAAACGTATACATTGCCCCAAAAAAGAGTTACTAACCCTGTGTAATCGGGTACTTGGAGTAACAAGTTTATTCTTGTTCCTAGTGTTAATAGAATGTACGTCACAATTTCTGGGAAAATCATTTATGTTTTTGCGTACATACATAACATTATCAAAAACAAATTGAGAAGCGACAGTCATTATTTTAATTTCTTTAAATTTACCTCTTAACGAATCTTTTGGGACCAGGTTATAAATTGCACGAATAGCCCTCTTCTGCAGTACAAAAATAGTATTAATGTCAGCTGCATTACCCCAGAGTAGGATGCCATACGACATTATACTATGGAAATAACTGAAGTACACAAGGCGTGCCGTATCCACATCAGTCAAAAGTCTAATTTTTTTTACCGCATAGGCTGCAGAGCTAAGTCTATTCGCCAATTTATTTATATGGGGGCCCCATTGGAGCTTAGAGTCTATTGTCATACCAAGGAACTCTGTTGATTCTAAAACATCTAATGCTTCCCCGTTTAAACGTACACTCGTTTTGACACATCTTACATTGGGAGTAGTGAATTTAATACATTTAGTCTTTTTACTATTTAACATTAAATTATTAACACTAAACCAATTTACTATTTCAGAGAGAGTATTGTTCACATCGTCATATATTGAAAGACGTCTTTTTATTTTAAAAATTAAAGAAGTATCATCAGCAAACAATACTATCTCGAGTTTATCACCTAGGAGATGTGGCAGGTCATTTATATAAACAAGGAAGAGAAATGGTCCAAGAATTGATCCTTGAGGGACCCCCACAGTAACTGGAGACCCGGGAGATCTCTTTCCATTTACATCAACCCTCTGAGTGCGATTGCTCAGATACGAAATCAGAAGACTGAGTGCAGTGTCCCTAATTCCATAATGACGTAGCTTCCTGACCAAAGTTTCGTGTTGCACACAATCAAAGGCCTTAGATAAATCACAAAATATCCCTAAGGCATCCTGTGACTCCTCCCAGGCCCTGTAAATATTTTTAACGAGCTCAACACCAGCGTCAGTTGTCGAGCGACCCCTTGTAAATCCAAATTGTTTCTTGTGTAGCAACTTGTTATTGTTAAAATGTACTAGCATTTGATTTAGTAACAACTTTTCAAAGATCTTGCTAAGAGTTGGTAGTACAGAGATGGGCCTATAGTTGTTGGGGTCTGATGTACTACCTGATTTAAATATTGGTAATACTCTACTATGTTTCATGAGGTCAGGAAACACGCCACTAAGGACACATTTATTAAATATAGTGACAAGGTAGGGTGCGATTACATCAATTATTGAATTGACTACCTTGACAGAGATCCCCCACAGATCGGCCGTTTTCTTAATATCTAGTGATCTGAAGGAACTTATTACATCACTTACACTTACTGTATTAAATTTAAAGCTAATATTACATTCTTCCACATGGTTTTTTAATAATGATTCAGCAACGGTAGGAGAGGAATTTAATGAGTTAGTTGTCGAAAATGGAATGTCAGCAAAAAAATTTTCAAAAACAGTTGCAACATCCCGATCTGAGGAAAATAAATTGTTGTCAATAGATAAGCTAAAGTCGGAGATGTTATTTTTGACTCTTCCAGTTTCACAATTAATAATTTTCCATGTCATTTTAATTTTATCAGGTGCCTCAATAATTTTTTTTTTTATATGCAATGATTTAGCTGTATGACATACACGTTTGAATAGTTTAGAGTAGGCACTAACATAACTGATAAATGAAAAAGACCGGTTGTATGATCTTTCACTATAAAGTTCATACAACCTCTGCCTACTCTTGTGAATTCCGACAGTCGCCCAATCATTAAATTTAAGAAAATTCCTAGAATAGACTGTCTTGGAAGTAAATATGGCATTAAATTCTGTTTTAATTAATTTAAAAAAATTGTTATAAAGCTCATTAGAATTATCATTTAATTGTAAATATGAGAGCTTTGCCATGATATTACTTCTGAACTTCTCAATTCGATACAAATTGATTGGAACAAATGTCTGTTTTAAATCCTTAGCATTGTTATTTATTTGCAAATTAAATGAAGCCAACTGTCCACAATGATCAGAACTTAACATATTTATAATACATTTATGATTAGGTACACAGTTGGTAAATATGTTGTCAATACATGTTCCAGTGGATTCAGTGATTCTAGTTGGCTCTAAGAATAAGTTAATGAGGTTATATGAATATAATAATGATCTGAATCTAATACTTGTGCTACAGTTTTCTAATAAATTTATGTTGAAGTCACCACAAATAAAAATATATTTACTTGATCCAGATAATTTCAATAATGCACTTTCCAATATTTTCTCAAATGCTTCATATAACCCGCTAGGAGGTCTGTATACGCATACAACAATGACATGCTCAAGCTCTGCACAGGCTATTTCAATAGTCAGCTCAATAGAAAGGCTCACAACATCCTTACGTTCTTTAAATTTTAGATTTTTGTTAATAAGTATTAATGAGCCACCACATATAGCTTTTTTTCTATTGAACATACTAGCCATCTGGTGACCACTAAAGTTAAACATAAACTGATAATTTACAAGCCAATGTTCTGTTATACATAAAATATCAATGGCATTACTGTTTATGAATAACTCAATTTCTAAATCTTTTCCTGTCATTCCTTGAATGTTTTGGTGCACCAGGTTTACAAGTTTACTATTATTATTGTTTTGATTATTTCTAATTTTAAGATTTAGGAATTTATCCAAGGTTAAATTACTATTAGGTAAATTAATATTAGTATTAATAATACTTGAGCCAGAGACTATCTCTTTTGTCTTAAAATTCAATTTAAATTACTTTTATCAGTGTTAATATAAATTAAATTGTTATTTTTATTATCACTTCATTGATTCGTACACTCTATATTCCCTTTGCTTTATGTGAGTTGTACTCGTTGTGTCAAGTGCTATTTGAAATTGACAATAATAATTACTATATATTGCGTCACCCGCGAAACTTCGAAATTTCGAAACCTATGATAGGTTTTGCTTTGATTTAATTTCATTGTAAACTGACGTCGTCTGTTCGCACGATATATATACTTTTTTTATACAGCCCCAGCGCCGCTCCTAACCGGCCAGTAACGTTTTTCAGCTCTCTTAAATTAATTATATGTTAAATCGTAACTATTTAGTAAATTGCAATAAAAAATCAGACTTTAATTTTCTTCTTTAATTTTAAAAAATAAATACATATATCTATATTTCTTAGCTAAAAACAAAATCAAATCAAAAGTATATACTTTATATGTAATACAAGACAATTTTAAAGCTACCGAGAATAATCGACACGAAACTCAGTAGTTACACTTCTACATACATGTAAGAATAAAAAGAACAAAACGCAACAAACACACGTAGTTTTCTTTTTCAATTTAGAAATAACACGAAATAATAAGAGAGGAATTCGCATATTACTAAAGTGCATGCAATTTCGACTGCAAATTGTCGGAATGCAATTCAAAAAATCATTCTAGCATTGTCGTTTACTTGTTGTTCAATCACTAAAAGAATTGTTGTTTAATGGATTTCAACATTACTGAGCAAATAATCGTACTGGATTTATAAGGCCTATATTATTGTGACCTTTTCAAGGAATAGGTGTATTGTTTTATTGTTACCTATATTTTTTACATACGATGGTTACATTAAATATATTTTTTTGTAATGTATTCTTTAAATCAATAAAACTTTTGCCAAATTAGCACTGTGTAGAGACAACGTCTAATTTATAACTGATCATTTATCATTGAGCCGCAAAAACATATAATTCTTATAATGAAAAAGCTTCAGGCAATAAATTGATATGTTAGACAGAGATGTTTTATTTTTTGGTACAAATAAAAACTAGTTTATCAATTTGATAATAAAGAAAAAGAAATATGTTATAAAATTTCTTTATAGAAATAAATAATAATACGCCTATTTAAAGAATTCATGATTTATTAAGGAGAGATTCAAAACTGAATACAAGATTATTCTTCTACTTCCCTACAAGGGTATTTATTAGGAAAGAAGATTTTTGAAGAATAAAGAACACATTTATATTAGAGTCCTAGTAGTTTAATTAAAGTAGTTTAAGCAACGTGAAAATCGTAAGCTGGATCGTGAGTCTTTAAAACTTTTATCTATTTCGGCCACAAGCTTTATAACTACATAGAAAAAAAAATAGTTTTTCTTCTAATTATTTAAAAATAGTGTATTTTCTACTTATTAAAATAAAAGAATCGATATGACTTATGTTAATATAACCGCTAACCTCTCCCGCTCTGATACTCGTCGCTCCGCTTATGCTCTATGCCCACTTCGCCCGCGGCGCGGACTCAGTCACGACATGCCAGTCAGAAACCACCAATTTGTGGCCGCCGTGTTGGTTTTGTTGAAGCTAGCGTCTTCATACCTCCTTTTACACTTTTTGCCAACACGAATAAATCTTATAGGACCATTTTTGTAAATTCCTTTAATGTTTCATTGTATTATATTAGAACTTTGTATTCAAATACATTAAACATTACGTTATGTAAGGCTTAAAAATAGAAATGATTTATTTAAAGACTGTTACATAAATATTTTACTTTCTAAGCAATTTAATGAGTTATATAAGTAAGTTAAGAGTATTATTTAATTTTGTAATATACAATGTATTGCTTTAAAGTTTAAGAACTACAATTACAATAGCGGTTTATTTATTTCGATATTTCGATAAACTGATTGCTTTTAATCGAACAAATTTATTTCTTTTGTAAGTGTAAATGAATTAAATATTTATTGAATTGCAAAAACAATAAGGTAATGGCGGAAGAGCTTATGTTTATATTAACCATTAAACCAGTTCATACAACATAATGCGAGTAACTTACAGCAGTACATCATGGGTAATGTCCGTCTGCTCTTGCGCAATTTGCACTAATACCCTGTTTCTTGTTCTAATCGCCGTAGATCGCTTGAATGCGTTGGTGCAATGAACGTCAGTCACTAAGCTGAGTATTTCTATAATAACCGTAAAAACTTGAACCCATTCGTTTTATACGACATTTTCTTGATAGAACCTTATACGTTAATAACTTACTCTTAAATGTATTAAAGTAATAATTTTTTCATAATAAATATTTGTAATATCGTAAAATAAAATATTAAATTACGATTCGCTCAATAGTTTTCCGTTTAAATAAATCGTTCTATCGTAAATAATTTCTACTCTCACGATGTACACACAAAGCTTATTTACAAATACCCTTGAGGCAGCGTTTTAGCTTAACATTTGTATAAAATGGCTCCGCAAAGAGCCATCTTAAAGTCGGCTACGGTTCAGCATAAGATGGCTGCCCTCATAATGACGGGGCCGTCAGTCGGTCCGTCAGCAAGACTCCTAAGAATGAGTTCATTTCCTTCGACCGTAAGATACGATTTTTAATTAAGTTTTTGTTAAAAATTCATTACACAACGACGATGGACCTCCGTGGCTATATTCCAACTACATGCATAAATGACTATGAAATTAATGAGCGTAGAATGTGGACGCTTTATTCGTTATAATGTCAATTTTCGAAGATTAAGCAGCCATTATGTAGTGTACAACATTTTTTTAATTAAAATTCTTTCATAATTAAATTACAAAAAAGGATGGTTTCGATGAAAGTTATTTTAACTTTCCTTAAAATTGTTTTCTTTTAAACACTATAGAAATGAAAGTCGATTGAAACTTATATTTATATTAGTTCTACCAGTAAAGTTATTCTGTGAAAACATACTCGCAACTCGACCAAGGATAACATAGTGAAAAGTTAAAAAATGATTTTATTTATTTATTTTGGAAACATACAGTAACTATTGAATACATAAAAATTTTAACACAAAAAGTATTACTTAAACCTAAATTGTTTCCTATGTTAAATAATTCATACAATTTTTACAGTTACAGTATAGATGCCAACAATTATTCTTAAAAGTTAATTAAAATTTTAAGTTTCAAAATCTTCAAAGCTAATTTAAATTAAATTAAATCGAACTTTAAAAATATAACTTAATATGATGTGAAAATTATAAAAGACTAGACGCATCAAAATAGCGTATCGTCGTTAGTCAATTGTCAACATTTTATGAAGTGAGTTCTTACAAATTTCATAGTACCTTCGGCATCGCTCGCAGTTATTTTAATATATATGAAAACGTACGGATATATATATAACAGTAAGTTTTCTCCGCGTCACGCTGTTTTTGATTTGCAAAACCACATACATATTTTTTATTTTATTTCAATAATATGTATGACATTTAAAAGCGAAAGTTCGATTAAAATCAGAAAAAGTTCTTTGTGTTCCTCTACTTTTTAAAACTAATACCTCCAAAGGATACTTAATGAGGCGCGTATTTTGTAATCTTCGGGCCTGTTTGTAATTTAAAAAAAAAATTTTACGCACATTTAGATAAGTTCAATGGAAAAAAATGAGAAACTCAGTAGTTACTACTTTGATATCAATTATATATGTTTGTTATAAACATATATAAATATCAATTTCATGATTTTTGAGTATCTTTAATATAATAATCTTGTTTGGAATTAAACGTCTTATTTATTAACGTGACTATTTGTAATAGATTTTGGTAGACCAATATCATTATCAAGACCAATATCAAGATACATATTCGACTTAAATTTGAGGCAAACATTTATGACCAATCTTTGATGACCGTTAATGTATAATTTCAATTTAATTTAAAATAATACAACGCTGTATATTAATAAGTAATAGCAATTATAGTTGGTAGGGCATCAAATTTAAAAACATTCTCATTATCTTTACCGCTTATAACTGTCAAATTGACAGTCAACTTACTATTTATTCATGAGAATTATACTAAAATGTATCAGCCATTCTCGAAAGAATGGTCGAGTTATGGATATTGCATTTAAATCTGTTTAATTCGTAAACATTAAAATATTTTTAGTTTTTATACGTATATTTTAATGATCATTTCAAAACTGTAACTGTAACGTTATAGATGCATTCAATATTATTCTTCAGATTTTATAATATTTAAAATATTATTAATAATATATTTAAATAATAGAAATTGTTAAAAAACATTTTTTTTTTATATTTAATATAAATTAGTTTTAGGGGCGCCGAATACGGTGACTTAACCGGGAGTATCAAAAAGGCTTAACCATGTCTTATTTAAAAATCCAGTCAGCAGTCGTCGAGGACTAGTCGTTTAAACCTGTAGGAGAGTGTTCCGTACGTGGCTTGCATGTTGCATGTTAATTCGGGTACGTATTCCTTCCCATGGCACATTGTCTTCAAAAATGTGCAATAACCTCGCGAGTACCTAAGTCGGATACACATTTTACTAGTTTAATTTTATGATATATTTTTTTTATATTTTATGATACTAAAAAGTTTCGATTTTACGTTCCTAATTCCTAATTCCTTCGTAATTTAGAGTAATATCTAAGGTACTTTTTTTTTTAATGAACTAAATTTTTTGAATTACCAATATCCAGTATTAGGTTTTAAATGAGCTTACTAATATTTAAAAGTGATTCTTTTAAAAATCTGATATAGATATAACTGTTGTTCGAGATAAAATTAGTTATCTGTGCCTGGTGATATACATTTGTGCAAGAAGTGTGAATTAGTATATGAGTGAAGTAGATTAATGGAACAGAAAAACATACCGACGAATAAATGGGATGAGAGCGAGCGAATAATGATGATGATAAACTTTTTATTACGAGTTCCCAACTGTGAGATATATCTCATAACTCAAAGAAAGTAAAATTATAAAAATAAAACCATTGAATACAAGCAAAGCATTTGCAAATTATTCTCAGTGGTTTAAATCTGTCTTAGACGAGTCTTACAAATAAAACCTGCATTAAGAATGGCCTTCCATTAAAACATTTAAGTGTCTTCTTTATCAGAACAGATATTTCGAAATTTGTATATTTAGTGACGACTACAGCTGTGACAATGCGTCGGTACCGTCAGCGCGATGCGTCTCGCTCATTTGTAACCCATCTTCAAAGCGGGCTTCGGCCCTAACACATCGTTCTTTATATAAGATGTAACATCGCAAATGCGTTTATCACCGAAATAAGATGCTTTTTAATAGCTGTTTAGTGTTCCGACCGAAATATATTGAATAGTATAACGTTAAAAATATAAAATCTATATCTGATCGTCGTTTAAATTAAATTACTGAATTCCTACAGTACATTTTAAAGATTTGTAATAAGTATAATTTAACATCGATACGCAGTCAGAGTAGAAAACACAAAGATAGAGTCGTTTACTTATTTATTTTGTCAAGAATATCACATCATTAAAGACGTAAAAACATTAAGTAAATAAATAAAAAAAAACATAAATGTTATTAAATAATAACATTTATGTTTCACTTCTGGGCTTAGGGCTTTAAGGAATAGTATTTAAACTTATATGAGCTACATTTATGGTAAAATTTCATCGTGTAAATTTCGACATAAATTTTCCTTAAATCCTGAACATGAGATGAATAATTAACACAAATTAAGCAAATGAAAATTCAGTAACGGTTGCTCGAGTTTATTGCAATATTCGAATAAGATTCGCGTTATCAAATTACTAGGCCATGTATATGTAAAACCTCTGAAAAGAACAATTTTGTTTCTCACACGACTGAGTCTCAAAACTTCTAACATTTAAGACGTCTATATGGCCAAAAGCCTAACTAGCAAATCGCTTAAAGTTTTTTGAGTAAAATCGTAAACGATATATTTTGTGAATGTGAGCCGAGATGGCCCAGTGATTAGAACGCGTGCATCTTAACCGATGATTTCGGGTTAAAACCCAGGCAGGCACCACTGAAATTTCATGTGCTTAATTTGTGTTTATAATTCATCTCGTGCTCGGCGGTGAAGGAAAACATCGTGAGGAAACCTGCATGTGTCTAATTTCAACGAAAATTCTGCCACATGTGTATTCCGCCAACCCGCATTGGAGCAGCGTGGTGGAATATGCTCCAAACCTTCTCCTCAAAGGGAGAGGAGGCCTTTATCCCAGCAGTGGGACATTTACGGGCTGCTAATGTAATATTTTGTGAACTAGTTAATGATTACTATTATTTATTACAATAAATATTTTAGTTCAATTCAAATCGAACTTTATTTAAAAAAAGAACAATGACGTTCTATTTTTGACGTATATTTTTTTTAAGTTTACGTTCTTTATCCAGCACAATTCCACATACTAAAAGAAGCTTCAGTAGCAAATGTTTATCGGCACAATACGGAGTGCGGGATATAAATATTTTAGGATATGAGTGTGAATGGAAGCCATGTCGTTTTATTTCTTAAAGTTGACCGGCTTTATGACCGCGATATTGCTCCTGACCGTACCCTTGCGTAGGATGTCCAAAATGACTAAAAAGACAGTCCTGTTCTTCAAAATGACATGTTTATTATTATTATGTTCAAAAACCTCGGTAAAGAAATATTATACAAGTATTTGCGAGTAACGTTATTATTATAAATAGCGTAATAATTTGTAACGCGTTCTTGAGTTATATTGTAAATACATTTTATTTATAAAATGTGTTTTTTAAACGGTTTTATTCGTAATAAACAACGAGATAGAGATCTTATCTTAAAGGTTTTTTATTTATGTTTTGTCACTATTTCTTATCGTAAAATCATAATTATCGATACGCTTACAAATTGTGTTAAAACTAATACCTTAAATGACATACATTCAAATTTAGCTTTCTTAAAAACGTCTAATCGACAGGTGCATCTCAAAGTCACGAGTAGTTGCATAATTTGTCCGATAACATTACTAATTTATTTAAATTCAATAGACTTCGCTTGGGCTACACGTCCAAATGAAATAGAGTGCTTAGACTAGTTTCAAAATATATTTTACATATTAAGAATGTAATCTTGTTACTGAATCTGTTTGGTGACCCTACATTTGAAAACAATTCCATTTAGCATGCTTATGCAAGAAACGTACCAACAAAAGGGATGGATTTAAAGATTAAAAAACTAAAGACAAAAGAACCTCGCATTTTATCAGTAAATATCCTAAGTAACAAAAATTTTAAATAAAAAAAAAAACAATATTTTTTTTTATATTATGCATCTATTCTGCAAAAAAATACTCAAAACTAACCGCAGAATAAAGTGAAATGTCAGACGAGAAATTAAAACAATGTTAACTTGATATATTCTAACGAAACTCGATTACTATATTCTATATAATGTTGATATACAGAGTAGTTTTATCACAGAAGCAAACTAAGACAACATTTATATTAAATATCTGGCGTACTAATAACACAAAAACTAACGATACACACATTGGTTGTTGTAAAAATAAAAATATAATTTTCTGCCGGACTTCACAATATCCTTTTCTTGCGTGACAACTGATAGCGCGTAGGGCCTCCGATGCCCTTAGATAATATGCGATCGCAAAGGAAATGCCCATAGAATGTTCGTTTCTTTAATCTCAGTACTTGGTACCCGATCAGCAAACGCAAGGCCAATAGAACATAATATATCAACACACAATTGACATCATAGAGCAACATTTTTATTTAATATCTTAACGTCTTACTCAGGGCTAAGGTTCTGACTGTAGATTTACTCAAATTAAAGTCACAGTTACAGCCTGTAAATAACACACAGCTCGGCTAAGGCCTCTTCTTCCTTCAAAGTAAAAGTTTGCAACTTATTCTGTATTGGTGGACACATGGCAGGATTTCATTGAAATTAGACGTTTCCCAGTAGGTCATGTACGATGAATCATAAACTCAAACAAAAAAGTGGACCTCCGAGGTCGAGTAGTGTATACACCGGCTTTTATGGGTACGCCACTCCGAGGTCTCGGGTTCGATTCCCGACCGAGTTGATGTAGAAAAAGTTCATTAGTTTTCTATCGTGTCTTGGGTCTGGGTGTTTGTGGTACCGTCGTTACTTCTGATTTTCCAAAACACAAGTGCTTTAGCTACTTACATTGGGATCAGAGTAATGTATGTGATGTTGTCCAATATACACATTCAATATCAAACAAAACGCATGATAATTCATTGGTGCTTGAACCCACATCGTTGATTCAGATGCACGCGTTGCAAAAATAACTAAGTCACTATCGTATTTGAGTCTATTGGTAAAACCGCTCTCGGTAATATGCCGATATTACCGGCGACTCGTTCGCAGTACCGGTTTCTCAGTCAAGAAAATCAGTTTTTCTTACGTCACATTAAAAAATGTTTACCGACGTAATTAATTCTTAATTGTTTTATAAATGACTTGGTTTTTGCTTATTTATTTTTTTTCAATTATGATTAATGATGAAATAGTTCACTTGTAGTGAAATACGACTTTGAAGTATCACAATGAAGTTAATTAAAAGTTTTCTTTTTCTATCTCTAAACACTATTTAATAAAACTATGTGAACCTGCAGCTTTACCCGCGCAAAATTATTATTATTATTATTTTCGTGATTAATCAGTTAGTGGTATTTCGCTTTAATATATATATATATATATTGATTATATTATTCTTTTTGATATTACTTCCATACTGAAGTAAAAATAATATATATATATATATATATATATACTGTGTGAATGAAAACAAAGCACTACGGAGCATTGGTTTAATAATAATAATTAATAAGTCAATGATACGTCATCTTTTTCTTAATAAAATTCAAGAAGAGCTTATTAAGTATTTTATTACTTATGAATCGACGTTTTACGAATTACTATTAACGGTACTAGTAAAGGGTGGTTTACTAGTACCGTTACTACCGCACCGTATTGTTGCTAAATGTAATTAGTTAGTTAATATTTTATACAAATTAAATAACATACTGACATATTATTTAATTTTTAATAAACATTGACTCGCCGATTTGTTTTCATCTATATAATTTCGTAATGTATTCATTCATTATTGAATTTCTAACATAAGTCTTAAATCTATCGATTGCCATAAATAAAAATATCAATTTAGTACAGAAACGACTAAATCGCCCAATGAAGGATTTATTGCCTTCGCAAAGATGACTTCGTGAAGTTTAAATGGTTTCAAAAATCGTATCCAAAGTTAAAAGCTAGAGTCACGGAACTATCTGATATTACAATTCTACGAAATTGTTCTTAACACTATTTATATTGCATGTCTAGAATTCTATATTTTTTTATTTATATCGTAAAAAAACTCAATTTATTGTGAGCTAATAATAGGTACTAAGTAGATAATTGGAAAACACGAGCATATTCATTTCTGACTACCGTTCTATACAAATAAGATGCGGCCGCTTTTGTTGTTTCGAAAATTAATACACAATCAATTTTCTATAGGACGCCGACATCGGCATAACTGTCGGCGTCTATCAAAACTAAGGCTAAATTCAAACAACACGTTATAATAGAGAGGCCCAAAGTGGCGGCAATACCGCGGCACTCGCGCCTTAATTCCAATAACGATAACCGTACACAATGTTCTTGTTTTCTAAACGCATTTTTCTCCGAAGCAAAGAGTTAATATTTGCTCTCTCCTGAGCAGCACAAAGTCTTATGTTTGTCCCGGTGTTGCACTTCGGATCCTGTGTAAACTCGGCCTAACAAATTGAATACGAGCCCAAATAGAATCATATTATATTCGCAATCGTATCTCATTGGTTTTAAAGTTGAGATTGTATTAAACGATTGAGATGTCGTATCTGCACAAAAAGCATTATATTTCCGACTGTAGTAGCATTTAGTAGCCTAGAGCGTTTCTGCGGTAACTTTGTAAAGAACCATAAGAAAAGACAACATCGCCTCGAGAACTTTGCAAAGATAAATTACATTTGAACATCACCACGTGTAATTTAAATAAGACCTTACGTGGTTGTCCAGCGGATTTAATGAGTAATGATTAAGTGAGTAAAGTTTACCTAAATTATTTATTTGAAAGTTTTGTAAAACTTATCGTACGTTCGGAACGAATACGAAAGGAATTCACCGTGAAAAGAAAATAAAGTATTTTATTTTCTGTTGTATTGAGTTTAGAAACAGTAATTTTTTTATTTTAGATAAAACAAAAAAAATACCTTTTTGACGTAAAGGCGTTTAAAATTATCATGTGATAATCATATTACCTCTGCTTTTACAAATATTTTGAGAAATTTCGTGTAATGCCTAAACGAATAAATTTGTATAGAAACTACATATAAAGAATATACCAGTGCATTGCCAACTGCCATTTTATTAACAGTTACAAAAGAGATCGGATCACGATTAGATTTAATTAAATCTAACACGTCACCTTCTTTATCCACAGATATTGCTCAACATGAGAAGCTTATGCAGTATTTGATGGATAAAATTGTAAATGAGACAAATAAACTATTTTTCAAAGTACAAAATAAACAAAAAATCGAATGTATTATATTTCATGTGTTACCTTAATTATATGGAAAATGTTTTATTTATGTGTATAGAATGACCCTTTATTATTAATCTCTATATTAACAATAAACCAGTGCATAGTAAACCGCCGTGATTCGCTCATATTAACAGATTTCCAGATGATCCAATGAATAGAACATGTAGATCTAGAGGACGAGAAACACTATGTTTAACCACGTGTTTGATTTTTGTGTATACGTCACATATTTCTTGCTCGGAAGTCATGAGAAATATCACATTTTTTTTTTCTTTTTACAGTTTGACTTTGATTTAGTAACTTCTTAGTTGTTCTATAAAGAAAAACTTAAAACTCAACGCAGTCATGTAAAGTCCTTGACTGTAGTATGTTATTTAAAAGACATTCTTATAAATGTCATTTAAAAGAACGCATCAAGATAGCATAATATTAATCACTTGTTAGGTACTACCCAGATATTCTACCGCCAAAGAGCAATATTTAGTATTATTGTGTTTCAGTTAGAAGGATGAGTGACACAAGAAAGTAAAATTTTAGTTCCCAAGATTGGTGGCCACTTGCAATGAAATGCAAAAATGACCATCCGCCAATACATTTAAAACATTCCACGGGTGAGATATGACGTAAATTTCACAGAACAGCACTGTAAATACTGTTCCTGTAAATGTGTTAAGATAATAATAGTTTACTCGCAATAAATTATAAATATTAATTAAAAACACAAACACTCGACTGCCTAATAACTAGTAAAATAAAATTAAAGACACGTTTGCGCAAATATTATTGCGCTAAAAGGCAATAAAACCTTTTGCTTACAGCATCTCCGGTAATACAAAGTTCAATAACAGTAAATCACATTTTTTGCTCAAGCCAATAATAATAATAATAAACAGTTAACGTTAAAACACTGCAACTTAACAAAGGGTTGTCATTGGTAAACAATATACGGACGAGATAAATAAACGCCGTTCTTCCAATGTCTTTGTTTGGTAAAACCAGTTAAGCATTTTCGCAATGAAAGATGACTCAACCTTTAAGGGATTGTCTATTATAAATGAAGGCTTAATGATTAATTTTAAAGCTGTAGTTATACCTACTTCTTAGTCATTCAAGTTTCATCTCTATATACAATTGTTATTTATTTGTTATCGTATATTGAGTTCTGTATCACTAGATAGATTGAGGTAATATCACAATATAAAATTATCTTGTTCTGACGACATTATGATTCATAACTCTTGTAGAATCCACTGGCGTATTTAAGTTATTAACTCATTCTATTTCAATGTATTATAATGGTACTGAAATATTACACCTATATTTATAACCTAGGAAGATTAAAAAAAAATTATGGCAATAGTTATAAATACGGATTTTACAACTTAAACAAGAAAATATATAAAACCTAACATTAAGAAAAACAAATGAAGAAGTAAAAAAATAAAATTTTCGTTTTAGTTCTAAATAGTTACGTGAACTATTCAGCTTCGAAATTGATTTTTATACCTAACACTGTATTTAAATCTAATCTTAATCATCTTTAATGATCCAATATACTAACTGTGCTACAGTTTGTGCGTGCAATTAATAAAATCACTTACTTCCGTCCTAGCACGGCACATATTCTCAAACCTTATCTTAATAATAACGTACATAACTCGTAATGGATTAAGTACAAAAAAATCCAATAATCTGAATACGTTAATAGATACTATAAGCCATTGGAAAAAGCATATTAAATATATGTTACATCAGGATTATGAACAATCAGCATATAGGTATATAATATGACATAAGTAATAAAACTCGGAAATGGCCTTGATGTATTTCTTTAAAAGATTATTTGGAATTAGTTACACAAAAACCAACTTAACAACTAAGACCTTAAATATCATTTAAATGATTTTCGATTACTTTATAATTTTTAGAAAAAAAACTTAAATAATTCAAGAACAGATATAGAAGACTACGCGTATAAGATATAAGTAACTTATATTCATATTTATATCGCAGTTCAAATATGTAGCCGTTTTAAATTTTGTATACGTGCTATAGTATTGTCGAGGCTTATTCTATTAGATACATTTCGACTATTATTGAAACTTAGAAAGATACCTAATTAATTTTAATGAAATCTGTCCCGGGTTATACCTTACCGAATAATAATTATCATTCTTATTTCTAAAAATAACAAAAAATCCAAGAGGTTAGTCCTGAATGTATCTTTATAAATTCTTTAGAGTAATCTATTAGAGATAGGCGAACTGTATCGTTCGGTAAAGTTTAAATAGATAATGAAATCATACTACGGTGATAATGATTTACCAATGGTTTGATTTTCTGTAGACCCGTCGGGGTGTTCGTACGTGACTTATACCAACCGACCACTAGTTATCTCACTGCCAAATAATAATGTATTGTATGAGTGTATTCCGGTTTTGACGGATGACTGAGTCTTGATCTTTATATCCATTTATTTCTCAGATAGTACATTCCTATCCTAAAACGTAAATTATTAAAAGAACCAAAACACTCACAGCTTTGTTTTTTTACATTATATACTACAAATTACTCAAATGTAAGCGACGAGTCATAAATTATTAAAAATTCATTCCTGTGTTATAACAGACACAAGAAATACATATAATATCTTAGCTCTCATGGGTGGCAACATATTGTTTTACGGATTGGCTTCTTACGCTGCAGTGTATATGGTTGACGATAACCATTTACTATCCTTATTTTAATTAGCTGGAAAAACACTTATCAACATGTCATCGTTTTTACGGAAGGCGTCACGGGGTCGCTTGCGCATACAAGCGTGGCGTTAAATCTTGTTTCTAATAATTCTTTATTAAAAAAAGGCTACAAAAATTCTCAAATATTACTTAACTTATCTTCTACTTATGGTGTGACTTTTATGTGAACATACAATATTTAATTATAAGGTTAAAAAAATCTATTTTCCTAATAATCATGACTCGGTTATTTCCTAGTACTTCTCAGTATAAGTTCTCAGTTATATGTTGTTCTATGTTCTTACAAATGTTATTTGGATAAAGTTTATTTAAAGATTTTATTTTAAAACTTATACCCAGAGATTATACTATTAATTTTGTATAATAAATTTTAAAAGATGAGCAAATATATTTAGTAAACCGGAAATACATCAGCAGTTTTTCTGATGCTGCAGATGTCTGCGGGCGTTGACGATCATTCATCATAAGCTGACACTTATCACCCATAAGGAATGTCACAACAGAGTAATAACCTTATGTCTCTTCCACAGTATGTCAATAAGTAAATTTATCAAAAGCTAATAACACAAAGTTGACAGAACTGAGGTAAATGCAGAGTATAGATTTAAAAAAAAAAATGTTTTTTTTTATCTACAATACCTAGGTTGACTATCATATGCATCACCTGATAATAAGTAGATACCATCCACGCCCCTAGACTTTGGCACTGTAGAAATATTAACCATAAATTAGTCATATGACATTTACTTATTTTAACTTAATATTCTTCACTCAAAATATTTTCCCCTCAACGAAATCTTTCTCACAACGCTTCGACACTCTTGGCTTAATACACTTCGTTCCTTCGTTTCGTTTACTCATTTAGAATGTCATCCCATTACATAAACATTTAATACATCTATTTAAATCACAATAGATAATCACTATTTCACGAGTCCCATTACATTCAAACATTCCCCCCACGGATCGTGCGGTATTTTTATACAGCGTAGTAATCTCAACGTTTCTAAACATGACAATCCTCCTTAATTCTAGGATACATTCACGTTTTGAAGAAATACATTACACATTTTATTATGCCATTATTTCTAAAAACGTATACAGAAATTTAAAAAGAATTAACATAAAATACAATAAGAAGATCATTCCTTTAATATTTAATTAAAATAAACTTAAATTATATCACAACGTTATAACAAATAAGTTAGTACATATTTAATATTTTGAATCGACAGCGACGTTTTTATCAAATTTGTTTATTTGTAACTTGCATACCTTTTCAGGATTATCAGGCTCTCATTCTAATCCGACAACTGAACCCGAAGACGTAATGAAACTTAAAAGAAGCCGACCGTAAACACATTAACGCAATCGGATCAGGTCCAGGCACAATGCTGTGACGCATTTACTAAATCCCTAAATCATGATCACCAACAAATAACGCGTTATTGATTTTAATATTCATATTTTAATATAATACTAACATAAACTTACACAAAGTCACCGCTATACGAAAAAAATATTAACTATTCCAAACTAAAAATATATCATATAATATGATCACTACTAGCCCAATTTTGATGAATCTTAATGAGAATAAAATATTATTACTTGAGAAAGTACTGTCTATAAATGTCCAACGGCCATCAATCGTGAGATAAATAATCTATCTATACATAATATAAAAAAGTCGCTTTTTGTTTCTGTCTGTATGTCAACTCTCTTTTTCTAAACTACTCAACTGATTTTGATACGTTTTTCACCAATAATAAGCGATAAACGAGGAACGTTGGTATATATGTATATTTTGTAATTATTAAAAATTGGCTGACGATGACAAATTTTGGTGTTGGTTTCGCAATATATTTAAGAATAAATGTACAAATACGAATAAATTTTGATATTAATCATAATCATTGATAATTAAAGTTGTTAAATATATATACAAACTTAATAATTTAATATTTTCACATATCATTTTCTTTATTTATTAATTGCAATAAATTTCGGGTTATATAATAATTTAAATGAAGCACAACTTAAGATACAGAAACATGCATAGTGGTGCTAGTTCGAATTCGAACCCGCAATCTTCAACTACAATTTAAGTGGTCGAACCACTGGTCCATCTCGAGTATCTTATTTAGCTGGTTTATGTTTTATCTACGATGACGGGAGCTCGTGATACAACAATAAAACAACTAATGAAAAGTACTCGATAGATATAAAATGTGGACTTTGTTATACAATAAAATCTAGGTGGGCGAATTTGCGGATACTAATAATGTATATGTATATCGAATATACCTATATATATATTGATTGATTGCATTGAGCCGTTTTAGAACAATTAAAACTTATAACATCTTAAATTTCCGAATAATATTGTCGAAAAGGTAATATGTTGTTCTATCTCTTACCTATTGTATATACTTTAAATTACCGATATGTAATAAGGTGAAATAAATAAGATCTCTATTGAATATCCTCAATATAAGAGTTATTTAAATATAAATGTATTCACAAAACATCGATAAAAATATTAATTTATACAGAACCAATAAATTTCGATAACGGACGTCCACGCGACTTTACGTTTTGTCTTATTATAATAATTCAATCCCTCCGTTTAAATAACATTATCTAAATGTCGTAAATATCGGCCATTACGAAGGGCCCTTCAAAATTCCACGCGGTGTTTTTGAGCGCGAGAGAATGACGCGTCAACTCCATCCACTAAGAAAAATATTGAGACAACAGACCCGCGAAGAGTCCTCCACCGACATAATGGCTTTTCATTGAATTCCTCTTGCTTTCTTTTGTTTATATCCCATAATGTTTCGATTGGAGCATGATGGAGGGCAGTCGTGATTACTTTAATAACAATGACGACCGGCACAAAGGACGAGAACACTAAAATTATGTGCGGGGTCGTTACGGTACGGCATGGTTCTCATGCCCCTCACGTAGTATACAAATAGCCACTGAGATACTTATTACGTATGTCAAAATATATAATGCATTTTAAGCTTTTTGACGTATTTGAATAAAGAATATAATTGTTTAAACTGCTATGAAATATGATAAGATTTGTGTTGTCTATTGATCTGTACGCTTAAGAACGCCCATTTGGTGACGTTTACCTGTTAAATGAGACGTTTAAGCATTATCTAATTTAAAATAATAAGCCTTTAAAAGCAAACTATTATGTCTAAGAATTGCTACTAAAATGTTCTTGTAACGTACGAATATCACAAAAGTTACAATTAACGACTGTTTTTTTTTTCAAATCATATTGATTTATATAATATTTAAACTATAATTCACCATCTACCCTAATTGCAGCGCGATGTCAGTCCAGTGGGTAGAACAAGTAAATCTTCATCAAAAACTGCGATACGATCCTATAAAAACTCCATTATAATTCATATGCTTAATTTGTATTTATAAATAATTTCGTACTTGATAATGAAGGCAGACATCGTGATGAAACCTGTATGCATCAACTCAAAAGCTGACAGATATGCTACATATTGACGCAACGTGGTGAAATAATTTGCAAACCTCCTCAAAAGGGAATTATCCCAGCAGTAGGACGTTTACAGACAATTACATTACTTTTACTTTTCGACCTTAATTTATACTCTGTGTAAACGATTTCAATTCCACGTTCAATTCTCTAATCATTATCTTATATTAAATTCCAAACGTCATACGATTTTCATCGAATACTTTCTATCATCATATTGTATACCAAGTTGCGCTGTTAATTGCCATCTATAGACACAGCCTATTGGTTCACGAGACCTAGATTTCGTGCCCTTTGTTCTTCATCGATCATTGTGACACTCGATCATTAATATCTATGAGTTCTAACTGAATAAACATCTAGCTCAATTATATGAAAGTTAACACTCGCACAGTTTGAAAATAATGAACAATTCCGTTATCTATATTAAGGGAAAGTTCTAGAAGAATTAATAGGAAATCTAATAAAAAATAATAATACAACGCATCGATGTCAAATAATGTAGAATAAATAAATATATTGGACAACAACACATACATTACTCTGATTCCAATGTAAGTAGCTAAAGCACTTGTGTTATGGAAAATCAGAAGTAACGACGGTACCACAAACACTCAGACCCGAGACAATAAACATAGAAAAAAAACTGAACTTTTTCTACATCGACTCGGCCGAGAATCGAACAAGGGACTTTGGAGTGGCGTACCAATGAAAACCGGTGTACACACTACTCGACCACGGAGGTCGTCAATAAGGAAACTGTATATATTTAAAATAATCAAAATATAACGAATATAATATATAAATAATGTTTCGTATTAATTAGATAATTTTTCTTTATTAGACATAAATCGCGATGTGACGAGTAAATGATTTTTTTTTAAATCAAAAACCAACAGTTAAAAACTTTAAGGGATGATATTCAAAAGAAATTGAATTCAACATTTAAACGAACGAAGTCACAGGAGTAACCAGTTCATTCCAGAACATTTTTATTTACCACTGCTTTTATCTGTCACTTACAGTACTCGAGTCCATGTCCGGTATTCAAGAGCCGTACGGTATTAGGTATGGCAGTCCCGAGCTCATGGAAACAAAGTAACATTCTTTATTTTAAAATACAATAAAGGCATCTACTCACTTCAACGCGATATGTATGCAACGCGGCAAAGGGACACGCTGTTTGATATGGTTATTACGTCCTTTGTGGAAAGGATAGAGTCGGTGAAACTGAGATACCTCGAGATTTGTCTTCGTGATACGCTAAAATTTAGAAATATCTCTTGTGAAGCATGAATGGGCGGCCTCCTTGGAAATGGTAATGATTCGACGAAACCCGTTTGTGCGCTTTTGAAAAATTAATTCGGTGTGACTCCACTGGGTGACGTGTCCCAATGATCTATGAGTAGACCAACTACGTGAATGTAATTAATTTTTGTGTGGTTTTGTCTAACAGTCAGCTACTTGTTTGATAAAAGACTCTGTTAAAAACAGGTTCACCGTCTCATTGTGTGGCAGATATTTTTTTTATTAAATTATATAATACATTCATTTAAAGACAACCAAAGCAACATATATACGTGTGATCGTGTATTATGTAGATGCAAAAAATCATTATTATAAAAAGGCCTGTATTAATGGTCAGAAAAGTCTTAACAATGAACCTGGAAGTCTATTATATCATACGGACGGACATTCTGCTCTTCAACGACATACCACTCAATCGTCGGACTTTCCTCTCAGTAATATAAAGAAATTTAAATGTATGGAAACCTGTAGTCGTGTCTACAATTTAAATAGAATGAAAGAATTTTAAGGTGGTGTGCGAACGCTATCTAGCAATCGCTCGCTCGATCCGTTGCGATAATCGCGAATGCAGGACACCTTGACATTTCTTTTCTCAAGGCAGTAAATAAGGCAGCTCGGACATCAGTGCTCTCTTGACATCGCTATTATAGTGTTTGCGTAATTACGCACTGCGCTCTGGAACAACCGCCCTTTGAAATGCAAATATATGCGAACCTCTCGGGAATTGATGATTGTTATAAAGAATACACGATGTATAGTTTATTTGTATTGTTCGATTTTGTTTTCTTTTTAATATATGATCGTGTTTTATTTTAACGATTGTCTTATTTATTTATATTTATAGTTATGTATGAATAAAACCTACAAATTTTAGCAATATTTCCTCCATCAATTTTGGAATATTTTTTTTACTTATAAAAAAGACGATAAAAAGTTGAATTTAAATATTAATTACCTAGTGATGTTCACTGTTATGTATATAGTACAAAAACATTTAAATATTCAACGATCATTAAATACATTGAAAAATAGTTTGCAAAAACATCAATTAATATCAAAATGAACTCTATTAATAATCAATAACTACTTGTTTACATACAATCAATCCTAGCGTAAAAAATTAACGTTCCCATGCGAAGCGATGCGGGCAATTAGTAAGCAAAAAAATTATATCTCAATTAGATATGTGCTATGAGATTTCTATTATTACTTTGTAACGTTTTTATGCAAAACGAATTCCATATTTAAACAACGATACAAATTTGAAACAGAAAGCGAACCCGTAATTTAAAATTAGCACAGATTAAATTATATCGGAGCTGTCACAGATAATAAAGACAAGACCATAATGTATTATTGATTTAATACATTTACGGCTTTGAGTTCTAGAATCAATATGAATTCTTTTAAGAGATATGTCATCATTATACAAAGATACCATTGATACGAATTCAACGAAGCATTAAAAGTAAACGGGTTAAGTAAACGGTAATACCGAAATGAAAAACAGTGCTACAATAATACGCATTGCACTTTCTTTTATTTTTCTTACCGACGTTCTTATTTAAATAGAGTTCTGTACCATCATACTAGAATAAATACGTGAACCTTGAAATACCATAAATCAATTTTGTCTATACTAATATTTGTGTGGGCTTTTAGTATTTATATTGTTTTATACCGACATTAATAATTAAGAGGCTTTAGCCTGCGGGTCTACTGACGTGGATTTCGGACAGACGATAAGTTATTTTAAGTTGAGCATATCTCATATATACTTATATAAATATATACGTAGATATGTATCTGAAATCAATAGCTGAATTAGATTCAATTTTTTTTTATTTAATTATTATTTCTTTAACGGGGAATGGAGATTAAATAAATACAATGTAAAACTCGAAGTTACTGTACGTACCTTTTTCATATTATTGAAATTAACACTACATATTTATCATACAAAATTTCTCAAGTTGATTTTGTAATTTTACGTATCTTCATTTTATATTTAATGGATAAACGTATAAATAAGTTATTATTTGAATTTAAAATAAAATATGGTTTAACATTTGGTGGTAGAGCTTTGTGCAAGCCCATCTGGGTATGTTAGGTAAGGACCCACTCATCAGATATTCTACCGCCAAACAGCAGTAGTCAATACTATTGTGTTCCAGTTTGAAGGATAAGCGAACTAATAACATGTACAAAAGACGTATCAACTTAATTTCGAAGGTTGGTGTTTACCATCTGGTAGCCTATTGGCCGTCTGCGTACCATTGTAATAAAAATAAGAACATAAAATAAATTTTATACATTAAATATAAGCAAGTAAATAATGTTTGTTAAAATTATTTTATTAAATTACAAATTAATGCAAACGCAAACTTTCATACGTTGGATTAAAATTTTCCACACGTGTAAGACCAACATACCAACCAACCACCAAACATAGGTTACATTGGAGGATCGTGGTGGACCAAGCTCCAAAACATGTCCTTAAAAAAAAAGATGAAATCAACAGTCTGTTTCTTATTTATATTTTACAATTTATAACAAACTAGAATACCTATAGTATTATAATTTGTTATAAAAAGCATTGAATTCAAAAATGTAATATATTATCAGTAAACTTGGATTACTGATAATATATTACATTTTTGAATTACACAATAATAATATGAATATACATACCTCGAGCACCCGGCTATCCATGATCGTTGCAAGTATCGTCGCTGATCTAATCTCTCATCTGCGCTTGTTTTGTAGATATCAGCATACGTTATAATAACCACAGACTAAATATAGCAGATGTTCTAAATTGTAACAATATAGCAGTATTTACTGCTGCATTCTGGTTTGTAGGATGAGTAAGGGTCGTAACCTTTTATTTTCCAAGGTTACAAGGTGACAATGTGAGGGATAGTTAATACTTTTTGCCAACGTCTATGGGTGGGCGGGGCCTTACTACTAAAGAGTCCGGTTAGCTCAGGTTAGAGCCACGCAGGTGGTAAGAACGGGTATTTTTCTTGCACTGTTATTAAATTCCTTGTTGAATCATTTTTCGAAATACCTTTATAAGCTTCTCTGACACAGGTGGATGAATAAAAAATTTAACCTATTCCATTAATAGTTTTATACTTAAAATGTTCTATATATAGATAACTTTTCTTTAACATAACGACCCGATAAAAAAGATAAATATAAATAATTTAAAAAATACGTCAAATAATGGTCGCAGATTTGGTTTGCGATCAAATACACTTTAGTCTCCTTATTTCTTTTATACATTTTAAACTTTAGCTATATATATATTACGTATTATTTTGATCGAATTTTAAACATTAACATAATACCTTTTTTAATTAGCCTGTTGTTTTGTCCAAGTTGTGTGACATGATCATGACCTGATTGAAGACTCGTTGCGCATCGACATGTACTCGCCGAGTTGTCACAGAAGGTACAACTCTAATTCCTAGCTTTAAGAAATATATCAAATAGTTATGGTCATATTATATTCATTAAAAGAATCAACTACAATTGTTCCATTGATATTTCTACTCTGTGTCCTAAAAGGGCAGGGCGCTCAAACCGCAATGAATCTCTCAGCAGACCGCGTGAAACTTCGCTTATCAGATAGATGGCGCATTCTTGATCGAGGACTTATATACGTTGATATTGAATAACTTACTCGTATCTACTTTGTATGCCACGAGTTTAATTTACAAAGTATTTCTTATAATGAAAAAAACTTGACATAAACTATTCTTTAGTATATTTTAAAATATATTCATTGTACCGTCTGAAGCACCACAGCATTACCAGTCGTAATTTAATCTTAGACATTTAAGATCAATGCTTATTTTAATTGCGTGAAAAACTTTAGTAGTAACGCCCAGTCACCTTATATACTTCTCTTGGTTGCTTGACCCTAACAATAACTTAGCCCTCACGACACATGAGTATATTAGAGCGAACCAATAGAGTTGGCTGTACTCTACCATACCAAAAACCGTATATTTATTTGTACAACGGTATAATATTCACAAAACACATACTACTACTAGAAACATCCAGTATTTTTTTCCGATGTAATTGTAAGTAACCCGTGTAGTTGGCTTTGTTAAGTCTACCTCGGTAGGTAATACCTACACATCAGTTATTCTACCACTAATCAGCATAACATTTTAATATCGTGTTCCGGCTTAAAGTGTGGGTGACTCAGTGTAATTCTATAATTAAACTTTTCAGTTTTAACTTTTTGTGGTGTATTGACGATATAGGTAATGATTATTTCTTACAACGCAAAACGAAATTTTTAATCTAAAAATAACATCCATGAATACAGTTACACTTAATGTCTCACAGTTTTCTCGAAACGATACAAACAGTAAACATATTTACAACAAGATCCGTCAAAACACAACAAAACGTAATTCCCTAAAACAACCCCTATTATAAATAAAAGATACTCGTACTTGCAAATACTGTTAATGGCGCCGCCGTTATTACTAACCGTTATATTTAAAAGACTAGACAAGCATTTAAGGGTTGCTAAAGAGTTGCGAAACGTGAAACGAAAGTTGAAACAAAGCATTACCGTTTTGTTTTTGCAATGTTTATGTTAAGCCGTTAACCGCTCAAGGGACGCCGGCACATTTATTGCCCTATATAAACAATAAAATATTTTGTAAAAAAGAAAGAGTTTGACGTTTGTAAACAAAATTTCGCAGTAACGGTACCCGTGCAATAAACATTGGCGAATAGACCGTCACTTAAACGGGTTATTTGTACACTTAATGTTTTTAAAACAATATTTATTACGGTGACGTTTTCTTATAAATTATGTTCAACTCACAAACAATTTTAACGATTTTTTAGCTGAATCGAATATACAATAACGTTATTATTATTTGATAACATGGGCTGGTGGACGAGCGAAAGGGCCGCCTGATGGTAAGTGCTGTAATGCTGCCCATAGACATTGGCCCAGTAGGAAATATTAATCATTCCTTACATCACCAACGCGCCACCAACTTAAACTTATTATACATACTACCGTCCGCGTACCTACATCATATAAATGGGTAGACGTTTTTTATTATATAGGTATAATTAACCAAATAAACTCTTTATGACAATAAAATAAAAACTAAGAATTCTTAACTACTTACATTTGTCGAATACGAACGTAATTTCAGTTGATAAAAAAGAATAATAAAAAATCAAACAAATCGTACACGATTATGTACGGTATCGTAAAATTTCTTATAATCGTTTTAGATTTCAACATGTTAATTAAAAGTTTTATATGCAATTTGCAGATTGAATTTCTGCTTGTTAATGTATAGTAAAAACAAAACGTTACTTGTCTTTATGAATGGAATTTATAATTTAATCTTTGCCAAAGAATATTTATATTAATTATAATACTTTATAATAAAATACCGGCTCACATAAAAAATGTAAACTCATTTAACGCATTTTACAAAAAAAATAGTAGCAATGAAATAATAAGACAATGCGTTGAATGGGTAGCTATTAATATAGCTATTATTATTATTATTTGATACGAACGCGAATCTTATATTACCATATATGTGTATTCTCATGTAAGCGACTTATGTCTTTTTGAGAATAAATGTCTGTAAACCCACTTTTTCGTAAGAGTTTTAGATTATTTGTGTAGCAAGATTTTATGTGACTCCTAGCATTAGAACTTAAAAGATTTTAACCATCAAATAGTATACACTAGTTTAATGTAGAACACTTTTTATAAAGCACAAGAAACTCAATCTCTAAAACCAACGTCCCACGTTAATTGTTCCTTTTTTTTAAATAGCTCTTAGCGATTAAAATAATACAGCAATTAAGTTAAAGAGCACGGACGCTTAGTCTGTGGAGAAATATATATATATAAAACTAACGTATACACTCTAATTTTAACAAAGTACTAAAGAGAACGTTGTTTGATAAACCAAGTGTAGTATAAACCAATAACTATAATTCTAACAATAACCGTGTTACGAATTATTGTTATTATTAACTGTTATAAAACGCGAATAAATAGTTCCTCGAAGAAACCAAAGCACTCTTTACATCAGCGCCTTTACTTGCATGGAATTTATAAAACACAATATTCCATACCCCGTTTTACCCCCTTCGGGATGGAGTTCTCGAAAAATCTGTTCTTAGCCGATGTCTACACCCTTTAAGGAATCTATTTGGCAAATTTCACGTTGGTAGGTGTTATGGTTTCGGAGATTTCGTGATTAATCATTAAATGGTATTTCGTTTATATATATAAAAGATTATTCCTTGTTCAATATAAGATGCGCCACTACTGGGTTCCTCTTTTAAGGAAAAGGTTTTTCACCACGCTGCCCCAATGCAGATTTCGGATATACATGTGGCAGATTTTTATCCATTACTTGCAGATTTTCTCACGAAGTTTTCTTAAATGATAATATTAATTATAAACACAAATTAATTACATCACAAATTAATTATCTTTTTTTTCTGGAAAAAAGCGTTTACGCGTTTCCCCCACATGATGTGGAGCTCGCCGGCGCTGAAGACAAAGGAATACCCACTAAAAAACCAGTGTTTGCACTGCATCTTTTCGGGGGACGTCACGGGATCGCTTGCGCATACTACCGTGACGTCCCGACAGTGGGCCCACTCTGCGGGTCTCCAAATCCTAAAGGGTTCTCAAGGATCCGGTGTATCTAGCAAGACTTTGAGCCACAATCATTAATTAAAATTTAGATTTCTAACCATCGGACCTTCTCGACTCTTTTTATGCCTGTATACGGTAAAATTATACGTCGTATTTATCTGATAATAATTGACTTTGAACTACTCGGATGTGATCCATAATAACCAGCCACGTTTTATGACATCTGTCATTTTACCGTCGTATAATTGTATATGAATATTACCCTAAATCAATTTGCAAGTTTATAACTTTCGTAAAATGAAAACAATTACCTTTTATGAATTCATAATTATAGCACTTTCTCAACAAAATATCCTTCATTTATTTTTTTATTATATCAAGAATAACATTGATCGAATTAGCCCCGTATTAAATAAATAGAACTCGTAAGGCTCACACTACTGGACAAAGAACTCCTTTCTTATGAAGGTATGAAGCCGCCGAGCTGCTCCAGTATTAGTAGATCTACATATAAGTGGCAGGCTTACCCTAGACAAGCAAATTTTCTAACAATGTTTTTTTTACAGCAGAGCAGAACAAGATTAGAAACAAATCAGAACAATTGATTAGCTTATTCGGGTATCCTGCAATATCTATTAAAACCCACGGAACCATATTAAAACATATTCTATAAGTATAGTCTTCATGTATTCATTTTATAAAACTACTTAATCATTCTCGGTTATGTGACGATATATAAATAAAAAAAAACGGAAACGTACCACATAAACAATGTTTTATGCATGACAACGAAATTTACTCTTCTAAAGGTTAGTAAAACCTTTTACAAAGCGCTACATTGTCGTGCCTTTAACGCATACGTCGGAGCGCTCTTTGAGTGACGGGTAAATAAAAGTACACGGGGACGCGCGCCGAAGACATAAGGTAAGGCCGCAAATTCTCACACTTTCCCTAATCAAACCGAGTCGACAACATGAAGCGAAACAGCTCCTTTAAGTGACCAATAAATTTTACCTCGGCCTTATAATACGGCTAAATATGTAGCTTGCATTGGACGATTTATTTTACCGGCCAATGTGAATTTTAAGTTTATTTATAAAAAATAACATATTCGCTGAGCACATTACACTTAAGCTTATTTTAATTACTCATTTTTTTTAATTAACATCGTTATGTAAAGTACGTATATGAAAATATTTTTTGAAATACCTACTTAATATATTTACTTGGAATTAAAAAATAATACATTTGTTATAATATATATAATTACTCTTGAACTATTATTTTTCTCAGAAAGCACCGAGCCTAATGACAGCACTTTATCTTAGAATACACGACTTAAGCCTCGGGGTAGAGCAAGTTTTATACTTATTTTTAAGTCAGTTTTATCTCAATGCCGTTGGAAGGTTGCTGATACGCGCATGTGCCAATCAGCTGAGAGCAAAAGCTGTGATAAGCGTTTGAGGCGAACACGTGAAATCATTCAGTGTCGCGATTCAGATATCGCTACAATATCGCGGATATATTTTAAACTTTAGTTATCATTCGACACGATAGATATGGTTTTATTGTAGATTGTATTGAGAAAATAAGTATTACATTGCTAAGAAGTGAAAAAATGATTAATAAAAATTTACCTTAAACACACATCGGACAAAAATCATTAAAAAACTACATCTTACATTGTGCGTGTTATAATATATTTGAAACAAAATAATAAAATCTCCTTACACGCTAGTCTTTATAAATGATAGATAGGAACAAATAGGTTTTAAAGATTACACATCCGTAGCAAACGTTGTGTCCATCGTGAGTTCCGAAGCTTTCCTTATAGCGCGGTGGGGGGAGGGCAGACCACCAGCGCTGCGCCCGCGCCGTCGATCCGCCGCATAATTACTGTGAACACACACACGCGCACTCACACAAGCGAGCATTCATCGATAAAACATTAAATTAAATTTTATCTGCTTGTAAATTTCATAGGCATTGATTGAGTTTTCGATGTATGGACAGTCGGTCCAACGAAAATATATACATTTACCGGTAGCGATATTCTAATTTGCTTCGGTCGCTTTCTTGGCCGTTTTACGATCGAATCATTCTTTGTACATTGATTAAAACATATTAGAACATTTTTATATTCTCCAAAGTATTATACAACTAAATATAAAAGACAGCTGCCCTATACGTGAATGATGTAAACCCGCCAACAGTTAGAATTAATTAGTACCAGTATTCGGCTCACTTATACGCGCTCCTATTAATTTGAATTCCGATACTCAATCAATGCTATAAATTATTTAATGGGACGTAAATATTATTTCGATATAGATATCAGAGAAGCCACTTCCTGACATAACACGGCATTCGTCAGTTTATAAGAGATACGTCTATGAATATGACTATACATTAATATCGTAACTGTATGTAATCCTAATTTAAAATCGTTCCTAGTGCCCACGCTGTTTGTTGAATAAAGCACAAAGCAAAACAATGAATTCGCAGATAGTTATTGGAAGTAATAAATATAAAAAATATGAAATGGCGATAAGCTGACTCGCATATTCGGAGCTCAAAACAAAAATGGCTTCTATACATGTTCAGTGAAATATCAGATTGTCGTGAGAACCTCGGGATGATCGGATCGCGGCAGTCACGCAAGCAACACTTGTTCGTACGCCATAGCGCTGGTAATAAGAATTTCAGATTAAGGATGTTGTAACTTTGTTTTTGTAGACTTTTTACTCTTCTTCGACGCTGTGTATGATAATGGCTCATAAACATTACGTGTTAGGTATTTTTGTCACAAATATAATAATGCAGTTTATTTTCAACATCCCCTTTACTGTTACATATATATTTTTAACTATTGTTGAAATCATTTACTGATTTTTAGTAACTATGTATTTATCAATAACAACATTAAGAAACGGTTTAAGTTTTAATTATAATGAAACTTGTTTTCACCTGCGTGTGTTTAGAGACAGCTGTTATGTACTCTACGTACTTTTCATCACCGCTAACAAAATTTCACGATAATCGGTTTATTAGTTAAGACCTAAAAGCGTAACAAATAAATAAATAACCTCATTCTTAACATCTCTAAAGCAAATCAAACATTTGTATCGATAGTTTAGACTTAAAACGTCATTACAATAACTATCAGAAACTGCCCTTATTAATTATGTTAATAATGGCATTTGCATCAGATTATTATTAATTATTATGTTAATAAGGGCAGTTTCTGATAGCTTTCGAAACTTTTACCTTACCTTTAGTAGTTACTTTTATAAAAACAAATCGCTTCGCAACTATTCGAAATTCGAAATCTTGATGATATCGCAAATATAATAAAACGATAACCGATGATTAATAATTAAGACTTTATTGAATCCTAATATGAAACATGATCCTATAATTAATATCTAAACTCGGTTTGAATACAACAAAGTACTCGAAGAAGGGACGACATGATTCAACACCGCCATATCGGTAGGGACTCAATAACGCTCAACTAAATCATCGACTGTAATCACAGCCATGATTTTAAGCATAGGTCACGAAGCACTCCCGATGGACAATATTTATGATCGCAAAATGGCCCGACCCGACCGAGAGGCATAAATTAATCACAACTAAACTTTTATCGATCATATTGTCTTGGTGTTGCTTAAGGAAACAACATTAAAAAATGTTTTTTAATAATGATTACTAGTCATTTTTATTCTTCCCAGTCATATATACGTAAAGATTTTATACAAGTGCATTTAGAAATAGCCTAGCGGCCTCTATTGTCTTCTCCAACCACTCTTTGTTTGCGAGTGATAAACACATATAAAACGAATATCAGGCGTTTTTTTTATAAAAGCAAAAAACACAATCATTTTAGGAGTTCCGAAGTTTCGTATCTATATGACATGTCCCCTAACACATTAGGTAGATAACTCTGACGGTGTTTCAAAAATAAACTGTGTATCTCCGCGGTCTGGCTTACGTTCGTACTACAAATGACTGCGTATCCTTATCAGGTAGCGTCGATCCCCGCGGTGAAATATTTTTATGGCACTTAGATGCGGCTTCCGTCTCTTTCATAGTGTCCCAATGGATCCAGTTACTCCATAGTAAGGATACCATAACGCATATTACGAAGGCATTACGTCAACAATCTTGATAAACTGTTTTACACGAGGTCGTAAAATCCTATAGATAAGAAAATATTTATAATTAATCTATTAATAAAACAGGATTGAACATTTCTATTCGACTTTCTTATAGTAAATAAATATTTTCAAATTTAAATTGATCGAACGAATTGAATAAACTAACCTTATGGAACACCCGTGATTGCCTTATATAATTGCGTGTCTTATTTCAATAAAGTCGATTGTAATCGCTTTCCTTATTTTTAATCTGTGCAGTAAAATTTTAGGCTGCATACCAGAGCCGTAATAAATCGGTGGTCATTACCGAAATCGCCGTAAAATACCTGAGCGATTGAACATCGATGTACGCGCACGCCCCGCTCGACTAGCGCCCGCAAGAGGTCGGTTGTGTGCGTGCAGCCGTGAACAGGTAGTGTTGTGTATAAACAAATAACACAATCGAGTTGTCTTACGGAGCCTCAAGGTCGGTTCGAGTCCGCCGAACTGCCTTCGAGCCGAGCGCCCGGGCCCCGGCCGCCGCCTGACGTCCACGATCCACGCTCTTAAACTTTTTTCGAAGTCTTTTTTTAATGTGATGGCTGAGTATTTGGGCGCACAGTTTGTATAAGCAATCAATTTTATTCATTTAGACGGAACGAGTTCCCTTGTACAAATAAATGAGTAAATATAAAATATTGTATAGGATGAGAAAGAGATTCTCAAATAAGCTATGCAATGTTATGGTTCATAATGTTATAAAATAAAATGAGATGTCTCGCCGAAAGGCGTACTAAAAACTTATTATAGGCAGTTTTGAATTGCAATCAGAATACAAACGTTAGAATATGAAGATAAAAAAATTGTATTCAATAAAGTTTTCAAATGTAATAATGTAACGCAATAAGGCAATGAACTTACCAAAAAATCGGTAGTCGTACGTCGTAGGTGTATTTTTTTCTAAAACTAGTTCATCATACTAGTTTCTGTTTTAGTTTTCATATTGTATTCTGTATCCTTATTCATTATGTAATGTATCTATACGGAAAGATGTATAAAATATTTATAAAAAATACAAAAAAATATTTAAAACATACATATCAGCTCGGTTGCGTTACGAATAAAACTATTATTGAATTGTCTTCTAAATATATTCCTTAGATTTTTAACGAGTACATTTAGATTTCTATGGTTACACAATACGACATTTAAAAAAATCCGTGTAATCGATACGTCGGTCATTCGATCCTCGATCGATTTCGTGATGAATGGAGGGCGGAAGTCCCAATGTTCCCGCGACCAAGCCAAGGTCGGCGCTTAGGGTTGCCGATGTGACACACTCAAGTAATGAAATAGTCGTTGATTATTTGCAGAAACTTGAAAGGTTTCGTGAGTAGGGTTAGCTGAATTAAAACTCGATTCTAAGAATGAATTGGTACGTCATCGATGATACATTATATCCCTTATCTTTGTACTTTCGTCATTGGAGTACTTGCACTTTGAAGTAATACAAATAACTAACTATACTACGTAACTATACAACCATTATTCAAAACTTATTAATACTGTAAGTACGCTTAATATAACTTGATGCTTGACGCCGGTTCTGCTTAGTAGAAATCAGGTAAATGAAATCAATTACTGACCTTAAAATCAAATCAAAACCCAACGGTTTAAACTGAATACATCCATTTATAGATAGTGTTACTCAGATACACGATATATCTCAAACTGTATAGGCAATTCTAAGTTATGTTAGAATACAGAAACTCACACAAATATATGTATATGTGTTAAAAAAAATGTACATTTATTAGGCCCATACTAAGTAAAAACTTAAATTTTATATTATGTCAGCCCTAGATTGCTGTAAGGCACAGAGACCACGAACTAATTCTGTGACGAATCTCTGCGTGCGACGATCGTTCTGCTTCCACAATCGTCTCGATTTATCTAATTAACTCGCCAAAGCACCCGTGTGAACGGAATCTAGAGAACTTCAAATATTTAAAACAAAAATTTAATGCAAAAAAATAACAATACATAATAAATACAATTAATGAACTCAATTTATAAATTCCTATATTAATAATTATATAATGGTCATGTCATTTTAAAAAGAAAAGCGTTGAAACTAATGCTAATTTAATATCAAAATCAATTTTCAAAGTAACTCATCGATTCAGTTAAAGTAACTTTACAGGCTGCTAATGTCCCAATTCTGGACAAAATACTCTTCTTACCTTTAAGAGAAAATTTGGAGCTCAATTCACCAAGCTGAGTCAAAGAGGGATTGTAAATATATAAATATACAATTACTTTACTTACAAAACAACATATATTTTTTTTAAATTAAATTTATTGGCAAACTATAGTAACTAACGAATGTAGAGCCAAAGTAAACAGTCAATACACAATTCACAATACATAATACCTTAATCAAAGGCCTTATACGGGCTTAATATAAGTTAATTAACCAGTAACTGGAACAGGTGCAGCTTCGCCGAAAATTCAATAAATTACTTGAACGAATGTAAAGTGAATGGTGCAAAGCCAACGACTCTATCAAACACAAATCTTGTTAGTGATTCGATGTGAATGAAGTTGTTTCTGCTAAACTGTTAACAGTCTTATTTCGTACGATACTAATTATTTATTAAGATACCTAAAACAACTGTTAACTTTACACACACAGAAACACTTAGTAGTGTAAATATAACTAGGCTCCTTATTGTGTCTATCAAATGTATATAAAATCTGTACAGTCACTGACACCGAACTCCCAAACGGCTAGATCGATTTTGATGTAATTTTTTCCATCCAGTAAATGGCGCTACAATAGAGTAACAAAATAATAAACAAAGTTAAATTTATAATTAAGCGTTACTGTTTGAAGGCCCGAAGGTGATCGTTATATGATAAGAAATTTCGTTACAAGTAAAAAGTGCTGATAGTACAAATATACTCTTCATCGTATATTTTTGAGTGAACAGTGCGGTGACATCAATCCTTCCTTATGTGTAATGCGGCAACAAAGAGATAATGTTACATAAACACGCCGTTCCGAGACTGATAAAGTGGCAGATTTTCCCATACTAACGTGGTAACAGCGTTTTCTAGGAATAATATTTTATATTTCAACTTAATCTGGCAACATAATGCCATCATCATAATAATACCATATTATATATACATATACTTATTATTTTCTATAATAAATCATTCAAATTTTAAACGGGCGTCTATTTTATATTTACTGCATTATTTAGCGATAATTTGCATAAATTTAATATTCAAGATGAACACCAATCTTTCTATATTACATCCAAAACTTTAAATTGAACCTAAATTAAGACCCGATATACCAGTTACGACTATATTATAATTAACTAACAGAACCAAATTTTTGGGTTAGAACAAAAACAAAAGACTGAGGAAAATTATTCAAATCTTACGGAATCCATCTGGGGTCAATCATGTTATTAGGGCCATTAGTATAAAAACCCGCCACACATAACAAGACAGTAGCTATGTGTAACAGGGTACACGTAAATCGATCCCTAGCACGCAACACTTGGTAGAAACGTAAAACTGATTCAGTTTTTTATGCACCACACTGAACGAGTCAGAAGTTATGCATTCGTATTAAATCGTGTAATCTAAGTAGGTGATGAAACATATATTTGAATATTTGAATTTAGTTACCATTCTATCAATCAAAATTTGAGTGCGTTAAACTTTATAATAGAGAATAATGTAATTGTAGTGTTGCGTGTACGTTGAACGGAAATGTAGACTTATATTACATTTTAGAACATGTCAGCACTGCAAAAAATTCGTGGTATTATTTTCGCTTTCGGATACAAGCATTCGTAATTAAAAAAAGTCGCGTTTAAAAATCGTTCGTTTGATAGACATTTGATCCAATATAAATTTGTTTATTATAGGCTTGGTAATTCTTTAATATCTGTCAATGTATACGTTTTTACAGCAGGATCTCAGAATATATTAAACATTTGTTTAAAGAACATTTTTGTGCTGACGGTTATTACAAAACTAACAACTTTATTGATAGCACGCCTTGAGAACGATGCGGTCGCCTCCAGGCCGTTTCAAATAATAAATAATTATTATAAATAAAAAGTTTTATTAAAAAAATTAAACCCGCTGAGATTCTTACGCCAACTCTTCTTAAGCATTTCTTTCCAAATCATGGGTAGATTTTGTAAATCAATAAACGTGCATTATGATTCCATATGAATCAAAGAATATACATTTAACCGTGAAAATATTAATTCACACGTTGTTAATTTGCAGCAAGAGTTTACACTTTAGACAGTTATTTTTTTGTGAAAAAATGTTTTGTTAATAAAAATATTAAATAAACATCATTAAACTTTGACTACATAAACTTTCTAATTTGTTCTAGCCTTTATTTATTGCTAGTAACATTGACAGATGTTTTTGTGTTTGAATTTTTCAAGTGTTCTTATTGCTTATCAGATTTTCAACATCTGAAATCGAGGAAAAACATCTACGATCGCATTGAATGTTTAAACAAGCTCACCGAAATGTGGTGTAAAACATAACCTTGATGCGAATTATTCGCTTAAGATTATTCGCAAATTATCTACACTTTCAACTCACGGCTCGATCGTTTGTATGACATAATTTGCACGATCTAGCGGTCTATAAGTATTGTTTGATGCCAAGAATTCTATTGACACGAATTCAAGAACAATGTGCAAAAAACACAAGCTATAAAAAGCTACGTCAATTACTGCGTTGCGTATCGCTGACTCAATCGAGCAAGTAACGTACGCTTATGAGTACACAATTACGTTCCTTTATGTTGGTGCCTTTTACGGGCTAACCAGAGAGCAAGCCGCAAGCCTGCAAGACATAGGAGCAACGAGTGTGTAGTGAATCGGCCGCCACAGCATTATGTCGAAAGCAGCTTATTGTATGTCACTCAGAGTAACTTCACGGCGACAAATGGCCTACG
Organism: Vanessa atalanta; assembly: GCF_905147765.1. Lineage (NCBI taxonomy): Eukaryota > Metazoa > Arthropoda > Insecta > Lepidoptera > Nymphalidae > Vanessa > Vanessa atalanta. The sequence goes on along the minus strand of NC_061880.1, from coordinate 10,037,471 downwards.
ATCGAGGATAAACAGCATTCGAAGTTTAAAATAGTTTTTAACCAACTACGAAGTCAAAATTTATAGAGCTATTTGAATAATTAAGATGACGCATACATTAAGTTCTTTAGTTAAACTTCCCTCCAGTACGGGTAACAATATATATACAATAGTATGTATATGTTTAATTAATAATATAATTAAAACATAAACTTTAAACACAAAATAAAACATTTTGCATGCGATATATTTTTTAATATATATATATTAATTGCCAAAGTATATTGTAATTGCAATCCTAAACTTATGTTATAAATCACTTCTCAACAACTCATCCGATCATTGTAAAATTCAGCATACAAGTTCTCTCAAACGCAGGCGTAGCCGCGGGCGAAAACTAAATGTTAATATAGAAATTCAACTCAAGATGCTAATTAAATATACAAAAAAATATAAAATATGCTTCCCTGTGGTGAAACTATGCGTGAATAATTCCTTAGACTACTATCTTATACATTATTTCAAAATCCAAAAGAATCTCCTCGTAAACTAAAATAAACTGAACTATAAAAGTTACACAAAGTAAATTATTGCATAAACGTAACGCTTTTATGTAAATGATGAATATATTTACGTCTTAGTGTCTGCTAAAGGCATTTTTATCGAACGGTAATATCGGTAATATCATACATTATTTTTTTCTTGCAATTGTGAACTCAGTAAGTGACAAGTACCAAGTCAAGCGTGAATATAAAAGTGTATCGAATTCCGCAGCACTTATCATTACGAGTAATACGTAGAGCGCTCGATAAGCTTCTTTCTTATGATGCAAGTACTGCTTTATTGCTAGAACATCACTAGCTTCACAAATATTCTTTCGAACAAATATTTTATTTATACAACAAATAAATGCGATAGTAAGTTGTTTGTCGCTATTAAAAAGAAATAGACGACATATTATGTTTGGAAGGTTTAAGCTGGATTTTGTTACCTTTATTTTACGGCCCTATAGGAGAAGTAAAGAACCTACTTTTTTAGAAGCATCTTTATGTTTCACTCTTATTATAGATAGGTTTTCCTTGCCACATAAAGATTGAGCGTTGCAAGAAGAACAAACGAATTTTTATAATGTGAATTCACCAGCAATCACGAAAGTTAAGATGCTATTTCCCAATAGCTTGAAATTATACTGAGTACCACTGGCTATTCAAACCATAATTCTACAAAATGACTGAAACCTACACAAAGACCTACAAATAGTAGTACACGGGAACGAAGCCGTTCATAACAGTTGCTAATATTTTAAGAACACCTCAGATAGATGTCTTTAGACAATACTGGTGACGAATCTTAAATGTAACCTTTACGTGATCAATGGACTACAGTATCGAATGCCCTACACATATTGTCACCCTACACTCATTACACAATATACTGCGATTTGCCATCTAAAGGGCGAACAAGTGCGTACGAAATTGCGTCCAATTTTCCTCACACAATTGTGGGATTAGAGCAAAATTTATACGTCTGGCTTTTTCAAATTAGACGGTGTTGGTGGGCTTAATTCCGTCTGAGGACAGTACAGGACGTTTCATTTGTTGAAACCGCGCTCGCTTGAATTGCTTGTTGTATTTCTAGCGACTGTGTATATAAAAACCATTTTTGCTTAAACATTTAAGAAAGGGTCAATTTAGTTTTTGTTTATTTTAAATACCAGCTGCATGGTGGATTAACTTCAAACCTTTTTCTTAAGCGGTAAAGGATACCTTCGCTCGGTTGTAATACATATAGAGTACTTATTAAAAAAAAAAAACTAAGCAAATTTTAAAAGATCGATTACTTATCGAAGCACTTAACTTTTACGAAAGGTCACTGGCCTTTAAAAATTAAATAGACAACGTATGTTATATTTTATATTAAAACAAAGAATCTTGGCTCTATTTTACCACATTAAGTATTTGTAACTACCGCTAGAGCCTGGGAAAAAACATAAATATTATGAATGATAATTTGTAAGAACATCACATATGTGTTGAATTTTTATAATTGCAATACAAATAATATATGAACACTAAATTTATAAATACATACATTTATAGTATATTATTTGTATTGAAGTTTCAATTTCAATAATGAATAATTTACTCATCATGCTCAATAAACAATGCAAATTAAATAACTCGCAATTTCTATAAAGGTTAATTCGTTCAGTTTTAATAATGAAATAGTGCAGATTCTTCTAGATAAGGAAGGCATAAAATATATTATGAGGCTGATAACCTCTCTCTCAACCGTGTAATTATTGGAGGTACTATTTGCCAAGACGACGGTCTTAATTGAAACTAATCATGGAAATTTGAACCTTAACGCGTTCGTATAAAGACGTTAAACAAGGAAAATTACTCGTGAGCATCACATCAACTGTTCTGGCACGAACCTCGCGACGCCGCTATGAATCGGTCTATAATTAAGAAATAAGTTTAAGATACGGTTTCTGCCAACTTTTTACAAAGCACGATGGGCAAGACGCAATTAGCCCGCCTCGTAAATTGAATGTTTGGTTTACAGTGATTAGTAATTATACTCAAGATTTTAAAGTTACCGCCACGACTCCATTGATCGTGAGTTGTTTGTTTGTTAATGCCACACAAGTTAATAATATACGGTAAATATTAATTAAAGTTTCATCGCTCTTATTGGATGCAGTCTTAAACAAAGTACGCTGGATAGCTTTAAGGCAGAAATAAGCAGAAGCAAATTAGTTGTAGTGAGCAAATAGCACGGATGTCAAGACTGTTTAAATATAAAGTTAATGAAATTTCTCTTTTTTATTTATACTTTCAATAGGATTCACTTTAATATTCAATTTTAACATTATAAAATGACATTTATATAAACGAAATTTTATTTCAAAATACATTATAAAGGTTTAATTTATTTAATGAATTACATATAATTATCGTCTGTTGTTGTCATATCTGGTGTTGCCATATATAACTGTTATTTAGATATTATTTAATAAATATTAAAGCATAAGAGGCATCCAGTTTCTGTAACGCTAATCAATGTCAGATTTAATAATCCGATTAAATACTAAATGTTCATTGGTCATCTATTGCGTCATTAACTAACGTTGACCAGTCGCAATTCAGAACAAGCAATCGTAGTAAATTTTACTTTGATCAGCGTTTCAAAAACTGGCGGATTGATGAATAAAAAAATCGAGACAAAAAGGTTACACGACTAATGTTAAAATTGATCTGTATTAAAATACTGTGCTATCAATACCTTAGTGATAAATATTAAGATACAGTTAATCATAGTGTCACTACATAGGTATCATAAAAAGTCGCAACGTCGCGTCTGTCTTTCTGTCTGTCTGAACGAGATAAAATTAAAAACTACCAAATGGAACTTTATAATGTTTTCACCAATGGACGGAGTGATTACATAAATTGTCTGAAATATCATCGCTAGCTATACTGACATGACGTTAAATGTAAATGTTTTATCACTTACTCTCGTACGGAATCGGGTCGGTTAGTTAGTATTCAATGTAAAGATAAAGTATAGAACTATACATTTACGACTTCATGGTATACGAACATGAAATAATGGATCATAACATGACTATTTCTTCGCTATTTTACTGCATTACTTATATAACAAAACTACATTACGTCTACTAACAAAATACTTGTAAAACCATTATCTCGAAGATACTAAAATATTATATTATCGCTTTAGTATAAAGACGTTAAACAGTATATTCACAATTAACGTAGAATCGTAATATTAATAATATTAAACATAAAAGTTATAATATCATACTGTATATATAATGCCAGTTATAAATAAATGAAAATAATGTTCATTATTTTGTTTTTTTTTTTTTTATAAAATAGTAAACTAGGAATATACAAGTCGACTTTTCTGCCTAAAAATGTACTCCCTCATGGTATAAACATGTAGAATATTAACTTACAGATGCAATATTAACCTGAGACTCGTATCGTTCCTAAGCCCGATATTCAATCAATTTGCAGTAAACTAATTTATCGTAAGCCATTGGCCGCCGTGCATAAATTCGATTATACAAGCCGTTCTCGATGCCCACTATTGCCACTATGAGACAGAACTTTGTGGAATAATTTATCACTGGGCAAACCCTTCAGGAATTAATCCATTCCAAATAGCTTATTATTACTGGATCAAACGAAACTATACGCTATAACCTTTGCAAGATTGTTATCATGCTATTCTCTCGCCACTAATTATTCACGTTAATTCTTGTCGTAAATTGTTAAGTTATTCGTATGGAATAGATCAAAATTAGCTTTATGGATTTGATTGTTATCTATGAATCTACACTTGGATTAATGTAGAGTAATTCCGTGTAAACAAACTCAAAGCACACCGTATTATACGATTGTAAAATGTCATAAATACATATATGTTAAAATCTAAACTATTTTTAAAAATACTAAAAAGTTTCTCTATTTGTTACGTTTTGACGTCTTGACGTTGCCGGAGTACAGAAAAGGACAAATGTGAGGTCCAAGGAGGAGGACAATTCTATTTCTTTCTATAAAACTAACTTATATCGGTTACGATACGATCCCAATTATATTCCGATCCGACTTTGCCCGCGCGGCGACTAGATCGTTGCTTTTGTAGAATATGAAAACGGCTTCGATTATATTTCAAGTCGATTTCGATACACTATCAATTTGTTAATAGAATCGGGGTCCATGTGGTATATATCAGGATACGTACGACACGGGCGAAACCGCAAGCAGAAGGTCGTTGATGCATCGCCTTTTGGTCGGTGCTCAATATTTCACGAGTTAAAAATGTAGTGCGTTCTTGGAAAATTATACCGCTGTCTAAGAAAACGCATTTGATAATAATTATGAACTTATTGTTGAAAATAAAACATTTTATTGCTTTGCTAGACTTTTGATTATTTATAAATTATATGGCTTATTTATTATTTATTTATTAACTATCAAAACTGGAAACGCATCGAAAAATTGTGGCTAACTGTTGGCCACTGTGTCGTGTGTGTGTGTGTGTGCACACGCACACTAGAGTCGTATGGCTGGCGGCGAGTGACAAGCCTATCTGTCACGCACACAAAGATAATAATGTTGGCTCGTTAGTTTTAATCTTATGTAGTGCGAGAATGCGACACAAATAATCTATGATTTGCAAATTTTAAATCCAAATCAGAAAAAACAGTTTTTAGAGTTTTTTGAAAATTTGAATTGAAAATATATTATTATTCAACAGCTAGTTTAACGGCTCAGTTACTAAAACAACTTTGTTCTAAACAGTTAAAAAAAATTGATAATATAGTATGAAATAAGAACGGGCATCAGTCGAACAATATTTACATGAGAATCAGTGATCAGTCAATATTGTCAAACAGTGCGATAGTTGTAGCGAGGCTTGCTCGAGTGACGTTTGAAGGACACTCGACGTGTCTTGCTGCGAGTCTTGACGGACGTGCGTGCGCACCGTCATTTCTCAGCGCATGTGCCGTGACTACATCGTTGTGTTCGTTTTTGTGTTGTTTCATGCTAATATATATTTACAATATGAGTTTTGTTATACCTAGCTTTTACTTATCTTCAGCTAGCTCTTTTTAAATTGCATGCTTTTAAAGTCATTACACAATCAGTTTACTTAGTAGTCATGGGTTTTTTCATTTTATTGTATTGCATACATTTACAAAATTACTTTATTAATTGTGGTTCATTTAAGCACTTTAGATCCTTTAACATTTACCATTTATATTAAAAAGGTTGTTATAAAAGCGAAAATTATAATGTCAATTGAAATCATCAATACGCCATTGAGTTCATAACGTACCGTTATCATAAATTCCAACTAACAATTTAATAGAGCATTCAGGTAAAATGATTACAACATCCTCCGTGAAAGAGTTTGCAGAACAATCCCGCCCAGCGCGCAGCGTGCTAAGCCATTTATTTATTTATGTAGATTATTATCGTGCGTAATAATTCACTAAGTTTCAATTGCATAATGACGGCGGACAGCTACCAACTCGCTCAGGGCGGACGCTGCAGATAATCTGCAGAGAACTATTATTAAATAGAGGGCTGTCAGTGCAGCTTCAAGCCGCCTAGCGCGGGGCCGGGTTCCCAGACTCGCCAGTTCCACCAGGTTAAACAAACATCACGGTTCATTATAGGCTTTGTGTCTAGAGACTTAAGGGTCCACGAGGGACTTACATATAGTAAGCTACGGTTTAAGTAAAATTGTATCTTAACACAATGATTTAAAGTTTATTATAAGAAAATAATATCTAAGATGATGAAAAGTAGTCTTTAATCTAGATTTTATATAACCGATTAGAACGACTATAATTATAATAATTAATAACGTCATAAAAGTCCAAGAATTTTAACCAATTTTATCTAATAAACTTTTTATTCGTTTAATTCGCTTTTGTTTTTACTAATTTTATGTAACTTTGTTTATATGTTTAAATTGTACCGCAATGGAATACGTTGTTACGATGTTTATTATCGGTCAAATTGAACAGCTGATAAGCCTCAAAGAATAATACTACATGAGATTCACTAGATCACACTTGTCATCTCTTATCATTCATTATATCTCGCGTCCGGTATTTGAATTAACTTGCAAAAATATCGAAAATTACTTTCTTTCAACATTGGATCATTGTAGTGACATTATTGTGTTCAGTGTCTTAAGTGAATAATTAATAAACGTTATCTAATTATATGTTTTTTTTTTTTAAATACAACCTTTTTACTTAATTTCTTTACGTTCGTAAAGGAAAAACAAAATGGCGCCAAGAAACAAATGAACTAGATATTTCTGTTAAAAGTAAATCTTATTTTAAATGTTTAATAGTCTACAAACGTTTATAGTTTGAATATTATATACAGGTAAAAATTGTGATGAATCCAAACATTTTTTGACGATTTGATACTTCAAATATTGTCACCCACGGAGATAATTTATTCAATAAACAATCAGAGCCGAAAAGAAAACGCCTTTCTTTTTGAAGTCAAAACTATAAAGCTCTGTATTCGTTAACTATAATATAATTGAATAACGACACAAATCAAAACATTTTTATCAATGCTTGTCAAAATTAAGAACTCGTAAGCTACTCGAGATTTATAGATAAAACGGCGTTTCACTAGCAACAAAGGAATTCCGTAAACGAAAGTAGAAATTCGAGTCACAGCCACCCGTTCATCATTGTACCGAGTTTAGATATGCATCGACTAATTGTTGCCCTTTAACCAATTCAATGGCTATAAATAATAGTTTTGTTAAAAAGAGCGAGCGGGCGAGACTCTTATAATCACCCGGTCCACATCGAGGAAACGTCGCGCTCCAAGATACCGTTAACTAAACAGATATTAATCATAATTTTCACTGACGTACTGCGCTCGACTGTTCTAGATAATAGTTATTAGCTGTTTAGACAAAAGTGACTGTGTGTGGCCGAAGTCGGCTACTGGAAAATTGCCGTGCGACATCTGAAGGTAATGGATTTAAAACAGTCTCAAGACACCTCCGAATAGTGTAATCACTTCCTGTTCGTTCAGCCGCATTAAGTTTGGGTACTTGAGTATTTTACTTGCTCTTGGTGCCTTTGAAAAATTATAATCATCATCATCAATTTGTAAATTGAAATAAGCACGCAAACTTAAAGAATAAAATAGTAACGCCATTTTATGTATTAAGTCCATGACAAACGATGAATAATTTTTACATTATTACCTTGCTCATAAAATTATATTATTTTATGTTTTGGGACAACTACCTACACATTTAAATAGATCTATTAATATAACAATTCTAAGTATTGCTGCTTGGCGCTAGAATATATGATGAATGGGTGGGACCTACCCAGAAGGGTATGCCCTAGAAGCAAGTATAAACTATAAGCCGTTTGATATAGTATTAAATAAAAATATCATTTTGGAACTATTTTTATTTCATATATATTTTCAGCTTTAAAGTAACGTAATCTTATTTTGTAATTTTATGAATAATTACAAAGACATTGGTTTAAAATATAGAGCTATTTTTTTTTAGCTTTATTTGTTTTGCCTTGGCAGTGATAACTTTCATCTAAGGGGAATTATATTCTTTAAATTCAATTCATTCATAACTTGATCTGCTTATATGTAGGTACATTATTTTATTTAGATGTATGTATAGAAATAGGATGCATGAGAAGTTCGCTAGCAAAGCAGCGAAACAAAATAAAACACACTCGTAAAATAACACGGAAACAAAAGTCTGCGGAAACATAATTAAAATAAAAAAGTAAAAACAGTTATTGATATAAGCATATAACAAAAAATAATAACTTACGCTTGCATCAATCAAAGGTTTTAAATGGCGTTACTCTTTTTAAACCTGCTGGAAACACACGGCATGTGATATGTCAGTCAAAATTTGATTGGAAATGAACTAGCAAATTCTTTGTTAAATTGAATATATATGTCAACAATCACAAAAAACCCGTTTAGTTTCTTTGGCCAATTCGTCTCAATTCAGGCTATTTTATTTTCCGATCCAGTGTTAGTTTTTAATTTGAATTTGTAATAATATTGAATAAAGGAATTGGTTTCAATTTCATTTGAAATTTTTTTTATCAAAACTTTAATTTAGCTTAAATACATATTTTAGGTAATTGGATATGAGCCTATCAATATTTCAGATTTCAACATTTTATTACTCTTACTGACGAATTACTCGATACTTATTAAATGGATTGCGGAGTTTTTCGAAACCGCCTTTTTTATTTTTAGATGCATTTATTATATCACTGATAAAAAATACCCTAAGTAAATATTCCCAAGAAATGCCTATGATTAGAAGTTGGTCCACTTTATTCACGATTCATTCAATTAGAGTCCGTCAAAGGTTGTCATCTTTTAAGACTCAATAGCAAATCATCGGCCAATGAAATCAGTTGGGAACGCTTAATTTAATTGAGACAATCGACTCGGATTCAGAGTACAATCGCGTACAACGATATGATGTAATTTAAATAAAACGAAATAAATTTGTTGAATATATTGTAATACGAACGTGGACATGTTCAGTTAATTATATTTTAATAAAATAAATTGAACATTTATTTTAAGCTGTCTGTACTCATAGTCGTGTCACGAATACTAAGACATCTAATAAGCAGCGTCACTCACTCATACTAATACACACCCATTAAAAAGCTAACATAGCGGGGCGCGTCTTTGTGATTGAATCGATCTGTAATAAAATGTCATGATATATTAACTCCTTTTATAAGCGTATTCACAGAAATTTAAAATCCTTCAGACTGAAACATAGTATACCAAAGCATTAATATTTAGCGATAGAATAGCTAATGAGGGCAATGTACTCAGACAGGCAATAAGCTATATTTACCACTGGTTAAGTGCATTGTTAGTTTATTGGCAGACCCCGAGGTAATTCGGATCCCGGATTACACTGTAAATGTCATTATCTGGCAAAGAACTCTCTGTTACAGCCCAAGACGCTTTGTCTTTAAACGTAGCTTTATACTTGTCATACAATAAACTAAATTTGTTATAATTAACAATAAAACCAAAAAAAAATATTTAAAAGAATAATAAATGTAACAAAGGCTATTATATAATAAACACAATATAAATAAAACCCAATGACGTAAACAATAATAATTACTGTAATAAAATTATTAAATTGTGTGAAAATTTAATGTAAATCAGCGATGCGCTTTAAAATATACGATAACACAACCGAACAAAATTTTAAAGGCGACGAATCATATATGAACGTAATTACTCTTTCCTGGAACACGCATTGATCAAAGACATTCTGTATTTAGATGACATGTATAATAAGCAATGCATTCTTCTGGTGTTAATAAATATATAATGATTCCGGGAAAATGTTTCTTACTTTCCTTTTACGAATCTTTACTTCAGAACACAAGAAAATAATTGATTCAGTTTTTCAGTTGACAGGTTGTTCTTTGTTTTACATTAACACACGTCACGCGTTCGAATTGTGACGTCATGATGAAATATTTGTGTGTATGTAAAAAAACAATCTTATAGAGACGTCACTTCCTGTGGTTAGTTAACGTAAATCTTTACGAGTGATATCAAGCACCACTAAATTTTCATACTATTTTAGAGGACAATATTCATGTATTCTAATTAATATAGCATTTTTTCTATAGGTAGGTAGACTGGCAGGTAGGCTACCAGATAGTAAGTGGTCACCGCTATCAAGAAAAATTATCCTTGTTTGAAATAACCATACTTACGTAGAAATTAAGATGTTATGTCTGTTATGCCTGTAGTTCCACTGGCTATATCTTGGCTTCATTTGACAATAGCACAGGTGTCCTATGTCATAGCTATTATTGAATAATTCACGCTTATTTATGTCAATTAAATTTGTTATAAATGTAAAGTTTAAACATAACTAGTAAGCGTATTGTACTTGTTATATTTCTTTGAAATCAATTTCGTTCAGGGCAATTAAATAACATATTAAGGAACACAATTATGCGTTGGCGTGATCTATATATTATCTCTGAAAACATACCTGTTTTACGTAATATAATTTTCAATAAAGTCATGTTAAATATTAATAATTAAATATGATTATATATTACAAATATAAATAAGTTTAATTTATAAAATAAAATTTAAATCTAAAATGAATAATCAATTGTTTCTTAACATTAACATGCCTTATAATTTTACATTATTCGATAAAACATGTGCAGCTTTGCTTATAAATTATCAAGATGACCATTATAAAATAAAATATCGTATACGATTTAATGACATAATTTAGTCAACCTAGAAGGCGTTCCTTTTTTAATTTAAATTGAAGTATAAAGCCAAGTTCACATGAATTTGGATTTGCAATTTTTTTATACGTTTTTTTTAATCTCCCTACACCATTATTCATATGCATAATAATTAAAAATACTTACGAAAACTTTCAATTTCATTTAATTAAGAAATCCTACTACACGAAACAAAGAAATTATGATCTCGTATCTAAGTAATAAGACTGTATTTACTCTAAGTGTGAAAAATAGATGGTACAGTTAGACTGAGAACAGGCTGCCTGAACATATTTTAGGTGAGAAATAAAAAAAATTCACCCAAATTTTTATGCGTTGTTATTTTTTTTTAATATTTAGATAAGATATATGTACAAAAAAGATTGTTTTCTTATGTAAGTTAAATTAATTATAACTTTATAAATTAGAAACTCATAATACTTTTACTAAGCTTTGGTTATTGTTTTAAGTATCTTATACCGGCTTTATAATTACTTATGTTTCATCATTCAATTAAAATATTAATAGAAAACAGCCGCAGGCTTTTGCTAGATACATAATGAGATACGAAAATAAATAAAAAATAATATCGCTTAAACCATCGTGAAATCGTATATATGTAAATTAAAAAGATTACTGGATTTATTATTATTGTTAATTTAGAACAGAGATCTTCTTTAAATAATTACAGATTCACAAACGAAAATAGTCAATGAAAAATAAAAACCATGTTTACAAATGACTTTACCATAATTACGTTATTAAATACATTTAATGGGCGATAAACTTAAGGAAATACTCTAGATTTAAAAATGTCTTCTAAAATCTCGTAAAATATATTGCAGTAGAAAAGGCTCTTAATTCTAAACATCAGAGCAAATCGTTCGAAAACAGACGATAAAAACATTACAAGACGCGTACAATAAATACACATTAATGTCTCGAAGCATTCTGTTGAACGGCGGACCATATATTTTATAAACGAGTAATTCTTATTGCTATTGAAATAGAGCACGAAATCGTGTAAACAATTTCCGTGCGACTCTACATACATTCCATGCGGTTTGCAACTAGTTCTGTAAAAGCTGCGTTCGGCACACGCAATTACATGCGCCTGTTTGCTGTACAAACAATATTTACGATACGAATGTATGTAAAACTACTACATTATTGTACGAACTCTCTGTACGCTAAACTTTCAGAACCTTCCTACACCAAGACACGCGTACCAGTAATGATATTAAATAAATTTATTAAAACATTAAAGTAGGTGTATAATTATGACAATAGTCTTTATTAAAACAGCGTTATGACAGTATAAAAAATGGCCTGTTTTTTTAATAAGTACTTAAATCATAATTTTATCAAATGAATTATTTTAGAAAACCTTACTCACTTATTTAACTACGTATTTATTTTATTAATGGCATTGTTGCAGTAAAGATCTGAAGAAGTATCTTCAAATTCTTAATATTTGTCTTGTAATTGCCTTAACATGTATACATATAAAAATATGTTTCATGCGATAATTATACATTTTACAATGCAGAAGACAATGGGCGCGCAATGTCCAAACAATCGACTCTGAGCGAGGCGATTCAATGCGTACGGATGTCAGAGAGCACATGGTCCAGGCTGAAACAAGAAAAAGCCTTGAGCCAACCAGTTATTACACTAATCGCTGCGATATAATTCCCGAGTCAACTTAAACACAGGTTGCTTGCGGATCGAAATGCAAACATGGCGGCGGCTTTGAGTTCGATAGCGCGGGAAGGACGCGTGCCGCTTATACACAACGAATTCCCTTAATAGGCCCATTGTCTGGTAATATCCTTATATATGATAAAGTCCATTATTTATGTGTAATTTAAAATATACTCGCATATGAGTTAAAACAATATAATCATTTTTATTTGTTCGAACAATCAAATAGTAATTAATTATTAAAAAAATATATATGAAAATTTAAAACGTGAATTTACATAACGGCCTCAAAAATAAAAATAAAAAAATAGCTACTGTGCAAAAATGTCTTGATAATATCAAAAATTTAGGAGCAGTAATTTTAGCAGAATTAGCATTTGAAGAGTCGAGATGGCCCAGTGGTCAGAACGCGTGCATCTTAACCGATGAATTCGGGTTCAAACCCAGGCAGGCACCACTGAAATTTCATGTGCTTAATTTGTGTTTGATAATTCATCTCGTGCTCGGCGGTGAAGGAAAACATCGTGAGGAAACCTGCATGTGTCTAATTTCAACGAAATTCTGCCACATGTGTATTCCGCCAACCCGCATTGGAGCAGCGTGGTGGAATATGCTCCAAACCTTCTCCTCAAAGGAGAGGAGGCCTTTATCCCAGCAGTGGGACATTTACGGGCTGCTAATGCTAATGCTAAATTTTAGCAGTTTTGTTAAAATATCATATATTAATAAAGGTTTTAATTAATGGATTTTTATATATATCCAATGACAGTAATCATAATAACACGTAACAAGCCGGCACCGCACGCCCATTCCGTTTCGGTCCGTCAAAACGTGGCGCGAAACTCCAATGCGTCGTTTTATCGCGTCCCCGCAACGCAATGCAAAACGGCCACAACGCTTAATGTCCTCATAAATGTTTCAGTTATTTATTACTACACTTGCGATCGTGGGTGAGCTTAGGACAAGATACGAGTTCAATCCAACGTTGTTAAATTTATAATAGTAATAATAATACGATCGTAATTAAACTGCAATGAATATGTTAATCTAGTTCCAATAAATAAACTATTATTTAATAAACAATATATTTTAAAATACATATTTAAATTAGTACCTTAATATCAAATAAATCTATTTAAGCTTCTTTTACATGATGCTATAGACGCACCGGCGCCGGATTGCATGTTTGTATAATATAGAAAAAAACCGCATACGGGCCGTGTGCGTGTTAGCGCTGGTGCCGTGCCACTGTTTTTGGAATATTGAAATTTAAGCCGTTATTCTCATGTATATCATACTTTACGTGCATAGGATCGTTTTCCTCGTTGTCCAAATAATATATCAAGATCACAAGATCTTGTAATTCACGTAGGTAACATCAATTAAATAGTTTACATATAAATCGAGTAAAACTGCGAAGTATAGTCTACCTATACCACAATATTATGTACTAAAACTTGTCCGAAACGCTCTGCGTCTTGAATTTTAAGTTTAATTTATATTGTTTATACAACAACTACAAATAAACATAAAAAAAAAAACATACATATCTTTTATCAATAAATATTATTCACATATATCAGCTTAATGGCACTTTGTACATAATTATTTATTTTTTGCTTAAAACAAAAATCAGAACTGAAACTATTATATTCCCTTATTGTATTGTGATCTCTGATTTACTACTTAATGAGGGGATTTACGTTTGAAACGCGGATCCCGCACGACTGCAGTGCGGTTTGCGTTCATATACCCAGCATGTGGTCAGAAGTCGTTGCGACTGCAGCGCCATGTACACGTAGCCTTAGAAATGGAAAGATTTTATATTTATTCTTTTATTTATTTATTTTTATGATTTAATTTATTCATTTTTTCTACATCAAAGAACAAAATAAGACCTTAACTTTATCAATATGATAAAATATAATGTTGAACCCTTTTTAGGGATCGCTAAAATATTATAACATTTTGACGCAGAATCATTTAAACCTCATAAGTATATAACATTTAAATATCATAAAATTAATATTTAATTTAATAAACACGTTAATCCAACATTATATTACGCTTATAACTCAAAAGTCTATGGTTATTATTTAAAACTTATATAGTGAATTGAAATGCAAATACGAGCTACATCGGTAACACTTTGCCTGTAAATTTGACATTTATGATCGGCTTGATACACAAATATTTATTAGCTTAGAGCAAATTAAAAGTATAAATTTCAATATGTTATGGGACCGAGCGGACGTTATTCCGACAGTCAGCTTTCAAATCCTGTTTGATGATAGTCAGTGTACTTATTCTGGTCACCCGGAGTGAATTTTAAAACATATCACCATTTAATATTGTATAATACTTTCAAGACTATTAAGGTTAGCTTATAATAAACGTGTGATGGTTCATGCTTACATTGAGTTTGGTTATTAAAATAATTCATTTGAATATTTTATTCTGAGTTACAAACTTGTCTATACATTATATAGTCGTTGGTCTATTGGCTGTCTTATAGCTAGAGAACTCATTCGAGAACTTAAATTAAATTATCACTCCGATTCGGGTGAGTATAAAAATTATTCATTCAGCTCTAGTCACTTTTGTACTAATATATGTCTACAGCTATAAACGACTAAATCACAAAGAGTTCAAGCGCAAGACCCAGGCTTAATGTGCTTTAGTTATTAGTCTCTATCATCATTATATGTAACATATTTAATTTGAATGATATTTCACTATCGTTCATTCACAGTCCAAACTGCGCACATACAGTATCGTATTGTTTAATGAAAATCGACATTATAATAACTTATGTTTAAAGTATAAAATCAATCAAATAAATGATGATAAAACTAACAGAGATACCTTTAAGGAGACCAATTAACCTTTAATAAACGACCTCGAAGGAAATCCGTACAATAAAAGTGGATGGGATATTATTTGCCTCCCACCAGGTGCACTAATCGTAGGAACTTCAATATGAAACTAGTACCAAAGTGTAACTTCGCTTGATACTAAATCTATGCTTATAATATTTTTTCGTACTGCACCTGCAAGCCTCCCGATATTGAAGATGTCCATGGGTGGTGGCAGTCTCTTTCCATGAGAAGAGCCTCCTGTTTACTCGCTGGCTATTACATAAAAAATGAAATTCAAAACCACACAACTCCCTTCTAAAAAGGAAAAAAATTAGAACTTTGCATTCGTATCAAAAAGTACATATCCCTTGTATTATTGTGTTCCCAAATTAGATACTAAGACATACTGTCGGAAACAATTTTAAACGCATTTTTAACATTTAAGTACACATTCATTGATAAAAACCTGTTCAACACAAACAATGTTTCTGATTTTCCATAATACAAGTGCTTTAGCAACTTACATTGGGATCAGAGTAATGTACGTGATGTTGTCCAATATTTATTTTATTTATTTTAATGTTTATGAAGAATTATTACGACTATTCTGTAACTGCTAAGCCATTTCGAGTTCGTAATAGATGAGGCTTCGTAAATGTATAAGGTTTACAAATTCATTCGAAATATAGTAAGGAACAGTCCTGATGGAACTGAACTTGTATGTTTTCCTTCTAGTATAGGAAGACACGCTGAGTGATGAAGATGAGTGGTAACCACCAACTATAGATATAGACAGAAAAAAGAAGTTACAACTTCAATGCACTACCAACCATGGGAACGAAGATTTTATGTCCGTTCTGTAATATGACTCGCTCCACCTTTTATATCGGAACCAAGGAATACAAAGCATTGTTGTTTAGCGGTGGAATACATAATAAGGGGATGATACACACCCAGGTAGGCACAAAACCTAACCAAGCAAAAAAAGTTTAAGATTCATGCCAAAAGTATTTTATAATAATGTCATCCAGGATATAACTTGGCACCAGATAAATTGATTTACAAACAACAGACGGACTATTATGTTATATAGACTAGCTATGCTCGCGACTTCGTGCGCGTTTCACTTTAACAATAAAGTTATTGTTCGGTTCTCAGATTGGGGGCATGCGCGGTACTGCATTATAAATTACTCCTTACTATATCAATCTATCAGCCAGTAAAAGTCCCGTCAAAATCGGCACAGCCGTTCAGACAGGCAAAAATTGTAAAAAATATTATTTTGGTACATGTACCTTATATACGTACAAATGCATTTAGTAAAAAGCGATTATTTTAATATTACAAACAGACACTCCAATTTTATTATATGTATGTTATAAGAGATATGAGTTCTTAGCTATTAAACATTATACAGTATATAAATTATTATCTTCAATAAGTGAGCAGTTTAGCACGATTTCAAAGTTTATTTTGTTCGTGTAATTGCAATTATCAATTTGCAATTACCATCTTTGGTACCGCTGACGTTTCTATGGTAGATATATTATTATTGCTTGGCCGTTGTTGGATGGGTTGAGTCATGTTTAATAGTTCGTGTGTATCTTCATAAACATAAGTATGTAATAAAAATAAATCTTATTGCTTTAAAGTGCACTGCAAATACAGTTAACTTCAAAAAACGAACGCCTAATGCCGTCATATTCTATCAAACGTTATAATGACCCTAATATATTTTGTTTAATTTAGAGCAGAAATTCTTTAAATCATTTCATAATAGCTCAAAAGGTCCAGTGGATAGCACAAGACGATTTTATCTGAAGGAGTATCGAATACGGATAAGTCCAGCCGTGTGTTCATGCGCTATTTATTTTATGATAGTTAATTTGACGTTATTGATATAATCCTATCAAATACAAAATCACCATAACTTATTGATTGACTTTACTTTATACAGCCTTTAATATTACTTGTATGATAATAAAATAATTATATAATTACTTTAATAGCACCCGAGGAATGAGCAATCCAGACGTAATAGCAGAATAAGACTTCTTATAATTATACTACTATGCTTCCTTTATGATAATATAAACTTAAAACAATATCTAATAACTCTACCATTCTAAATAATGTAAATAAATCTTCTATTGAACAATTGTTTAAAATTCATTTGTTTATTATATTTTGCGAAAAAACAAAAGAATTAGAACGCGTGCATATTGACTGGTGATTCTGGGATCGAATTTGTTTATAAACCACACACGTGCTCGGCGGAGTAAGAAAACATTGTGTGAAACCGTATTTTAGCATCGTGGTGGATTAAGCTCTAAGCATTCTCCTCAAAAGGAGAGGATTCCTTAGGACAACAGTGTGGCATTTATTGACAATAAGGGTAAAGATTACAGAAGCTTTTTTATTGATTTCTTTTTCTGTTTGTTTTTCTTCACAAAAAAGTATAAATAAATAAGCAAAGTAAAAGTTATGGAGGGTTATTCAAACCGATACTCCATTCCAGATGAACGTATACACATGAGACCGAGTTTCCTACATGTGCTAAATGAATTATAAACATTGAGCACATATAAATACAGATTTGCTTGCACGGATTTCAACGCGATTAGGTTCATTTTGTTCTATCCACTGTGCCATCGGTTAGCTAATAATAATTAATAAATATCTGTGTATACATTTTTAATTTAAAACTAAATATTAAACTATATTCATTTTGTTTCGTGTGTTTCATAATTAATTATCCCAATTACTAACAAATTGATCTATATTTCTTCAAACATAATGATTTATTTACATTATTAATGTTTAAATATTTACGTCCTAAATGACTACATTACATAGCTTACATATTTTAAAACGTACAAATGTTTCAACATCGAGTATTTAAAATATTCACACATTATTTACAAGCATAGTAAATTTAAAATATTGAAGTGTTAAATATTTAAACCAATCTCAGCGCCCTCTCGTATCGGAGTGAGTTACGATTTCGCACTGAAAGCTGAAAGGTTCAGACGAACGCGCTTATTGTGTTCGTTGTCTAAATTACTAAATTCAAGCCGATCCTCTCCTGAGAACACACTGTACAGAACGATAAAACCTTAATACAAAACAAATATTCGCATTTGATTTCATTTCGAGTTTTATTTGAAGACAACAGGTGGCTGTATATCAGATTACACATTGTACGATTTGTATTTTCCGGTCGGAACTGGTAGCACACCCATAATGCATTGAAAATCATTAATTGCCCTGTGATTCAATATCGGTGCGGTTCAAAAAATACAAAAAGGCACCCCGAAATCATCCAAAGAAACATCCGCACTTTTCAATGCCTGTTTATAATCTGTAATGTGATATTTTCAAACGATTTGTCCGCAGATGGGTGGCGAAACAGGAAATCCCCAACTTGTTGCTACTAACTTCTCTTTGTAACTTACATGGTTTTCGTCAAAATATCAAGTAACGGTTTTGCATCACGGGCTAAGCTTGAGATGTATTTACAAAGAAAGAAAGTCAAATATGACTATCAAGTTTCTTGTTATTAAATGTTACGTTTATACCCGACTAAGAATCACTCGACATATAAAATATTTGAGAGTACTTTGTAGGTTTGTTTGTTACCATTTAGACCCGGGACGCATTGAAATATCCGAAGCGTCATTCGTTAAGTCATATTATTTATTTAGGGCAGATGTTTATTACCTTTTGTTACTAATTGCTTAAAAAAATCAATACAGTATGTCCTATATCATTCATATTCAATTGCGTAATTAAACATTATATTCTATTTTACTTTAAATAAGTGAACATAGAAAACAGTCGTACATTTTTATATTCTGCAATGTAATTGAAAACAATTAAAAAAACGTCAAAAAACGTATTCCTAAAATACGAAGACGACGTAAAGTTTTTGTAAAGGTTAAAGTAAACAATTGTCGGTGTAAGCAGACATACTAGTTCATGTAACACACCTGGCGCTGATATTGCACAGCAATGTAACTCTATATTTCTACAATGTCACGACTTGTAACACAACTCATCAGCGTGATACTTTAAATTGAATTTTCTAAGAACTTTGAACATAAATATATGTACGTTCATTTTACTTTCTTCCACTAAATATGTTGTATGCCGTCCAAATATCGTTTATTTAGTTTAGTCACTATCTTATTATAAGTAATATTTATAAAAAAAAATATCGAATGTACGTAGGTATAACACTAAAATGAAAAAAATGTTTTTCGTACAACTTCAACACTCCTCTAATATAAAAAAAATATCTATGTCCATTTTTAATACTCAAATATTGATAATAATAATATAATAAACACAAAAATGTGTTTGTTTGTTGTGCTTTCACATCTTAACTGCTGTACCAATCGTCCTAAAGTTTTGCATACACATTGTCAGAAGTTGACCCCTGACAATGTGTATGCAAAATGACAAAAAGGACATAAGGTAATTTACACCTCCCCTTCTACCATTCACTAACGTTTATGTAAAAAACAAGAATTATTGAAATTTATTTCATATTTACAGATTCCGAATGATATAAATATAACTTTATTTAAACACCATGAATGTTAATAAAGTATTCTATCTATTCAAAAGAAAAAAAACATAAGTATACTCTCTAAAATTAGACTCCCGGTATAATATATTACGTTGAGTAAAAAAAAGACAATTTGTAAGTCTTCAAAGCCGGGCATCGACTATTTATTCAAGATAAATCCTACTGTCTTAACTCACCGTTCAGGTAAAAGGAAATATTTTTTTAAGAGACGCGTTCGTGAGGGCTCGTCAGTGAAACGGATTATTATTTTTGTAACATCTGCGTGTGTAATTCTAACTAGATACTAATAGATAACCGCGGATGCTTTTTATGCTTGCGTTTTTTAATCTATTGTTATGCCAAATGCGCTTTATTTGAAGGGGCCGCTTGAATCGGGACAAAAACGTTGGCACAATAACATAACATGAACGATAGCACTTGCTACTCGTTATTAATTGAATTTCTTTATTGCTTTTACAACAAGTGCACTATTAATGTTATGAATTAAAAATAATTTATTATTATTAATTAAGTACAAAGCTACCGATAACGACAGGCACGAGATTAATACAATAATATAAGTTGGCACAATTCCAGCGATTGCTTTATTATTTTACTCGAATACTAATTATACAGAGAGCTACAGGACGCCCCCAAACTCCCAATGAGCAGCTAATTACGTAATTCAAGGACCGTGACTGAAATAAAAAGTCTAGAATAACGCAGGAGCATTGTGGCGGCGAATGTAAAGGGAGTATTGAGATCACCGACCAGCGTGTCACCGTTACGATAGAGTCGCTATTCACGCGACAACTTTATCAATCGGATTTCAATGTACGTTGATACAGATGACATTCGAAAATACGAAATAATATTATTTAGTGTGTTTTATAAATGTGAAGTATTTTATAGTATTTTATAAGTAATTAAATTTGATATTAGCGTAGCTTAAATTACGAAATTTACGATTTGAAGTACATTAATGCTTCCAGAGTAGAAAAGATCAATTAGTTACTATGTACTTCTACTAATGTAATTTATAAATAAACAGATTATCATTTATTAAGTATATACATATAATTTCACTTTACTATATTCACTAAAAACTATGTATTTAAAAAAAATAAAAATATAATAATAATTGCTCCATAGATTTTGCTGTTTCCAGGGCCAATTTTAATGAACTAAGCATTGTATGTCGATGCTGTGTGCTCTGATCACCATATTCAATTCCACCCACTTAATATTTTTGTGACAAGTGCAACCCCTCGTTAATCCCTGCATATAAACGCATATGCCAGATTTAGTAACTACTGTTATGGTTGTGGCTTATCACGCAAATGGTCGATTTCATTAATAGATAATCCGTCATTAAACCTAAAGCGTTCATCATTAAATATTCATGATAAATTTTACAATAATGATCTTCATGTAACTAATATGAATATCATTATTGTTAAATTAAACAGATCCTACTACTGGGTAAACTATCCTCGTAAGGTTTAGAGCTCACAAGGATGCGAACCCAAAATCTGCGTTTAAAATTCACGTATTCAATTATTTTTTTTAAATATATCATTGGCTTCGGATCGATTTGTTCTACTCCGCAACATTTTCAACCTCGCCTTTTTAATATTGGTTAAGTTTTTGTGTTGTGTTTTTTTATTAAAAAATAATAATGCTGAAACGAATTTATTGAAAATTTATTTGTGTTTTATTAAACTATGACGCATTGAATAATATTAGACGCGTTATCATTTGTTATTGAGATATAAGAGAAAAAAGAACATTTTTCTATAAATCTCAAATTCATTCATTGGCCGAAAATGGAATCCAAATTAATTATATTAATTTCGAAATGATAATTTAATTTATAATAAATTAACAATAACATAAACTTTTACAAGAATATTCAACTTATACGAAAATATTATCGAATCTGCTTCTACTAATACTTGTTGGCTTTCAGGCTGGATATATTATATACATATACAATTTTATTTAATAACATAACTTAGTAGTTTAAATGTTAAAAAAGCCGGTTCTTGCCGGTTCTTTTCGGTAGAATCTGCATTCCAAATTTGACAAACAAAAATGTCGGTTCAAAAGTGCTTGTAAAAGCCTACTTGAATAATGTATATTTTGATTTAGCTTTACTTGATAAAATTTTAAAATAAATGTCTAACTGACATACATATATATATATATATAAACGAAGTCACTGATTAATCACGAAATCTACAAACTAGATATTTGGTTCCTTATAGGATTTAGATAAATGATGAATGATAGAATGGATTTTACAAAACTCCAACCCTAAGGGGGTAAAACGGGGGTTCTAAATTCGTGTTTTATAAGTTAAGCGCGGCTGAAGCCGCAGGTTCAGCTAGTAAAATATAAATTTTATGCATAATTATAAAAACATAAGTGAATGGATTTGTCCTGAATATTCATTACATCATACAAATGCCTCGATAATACACAAAATAATCGGCAAACTCATCTTCGTGGCCTCATTAGCTCGAGTAAACATCATATGAGTATTTTAAAAATTCCTTTGCATAATGTTGCAACATTATGCCTTATGGCGATAGGTTTTTTGCATATAACAATCTTATCTTATCTCTCTTAAAAGATCTTAGCACTTTGGGTCCTTCGTCTCTCCAAATTGAAACACATACATATATAAAAATCGAAAAAAAAAATGTAAAAAAAAAATATAAATTTAATTTTAGAACACATTTAAAATATTTTTTTCCTTATTACGATATAGGTAGGCTAACGGACAAACAGGCCACTTGATGGTTCATAGACTTTAGCGCTATAAGAAATATTAACCATTCCCTTACATCACCAATGCTCAACCAACCTTGGGAGCTAAGTTCTTACGTCCCTTATGTCTGTAGTTACACTGGCTCACTCAACCTTTAAACCGGAACACAACAATACTAAAGTATAACTATTTTCTTTCTTTTTTACTAATACTATTATTTATTTACCTTACTATTAATATAAATGCCAAAGTTTGGATTTATGTTTGTTACTCACAGAGATAGATGGACAGAATATGGATAGACGGAAAAATGTGCAAACAAAACCCTCCTTCACGGAAATTAGTTTAGGATAGATAAGGAATAAAAATCGATGATTATCGTTTTTATACGTAGTCGTAAAATGTATTTTACATTATATATTTATAAATAAACGAGACCTGTTTCGACTAAGTGTTATACTTAAAAACATTAACGCGAAACTTCGCGCTAACAGTAATTATCGTATCTTTTATTTCCTCTTAAACTCAACCAGATAACAACTATTTAAAAAAATATGTAAGTAATGAGAATAGCTCGCAGATGTTCTTAAAACGTTTATCAAAATAGAGATTAGGGGTTAGAAGCCCGCCCTTTAAGGATGATAATTAAAAATATATGTTATCGTATCGATCTGAATACCACCCAGGTAACGTTGCGGCTGTTTAACAGGAGTAATTAAAGTTATTAATACACATTTATAAAAACTACATAAGTTTTTTAGGATAATCGTAATTATTTTAGGAGATCAGTTCAAGATCAAATGACATTTAATTTACTTAAATGAATTTGAAATTTGTTTTTGTTAAATCAGTGTTAAATGGATTTATAAAGCTGCGTCTTCACAAGAGAAACATTTATAATTATCTAACAACACGTGTTAGTTGTCAACAAATATTGATACGATGTTGCGTAAGTTTTTGAAGACCAATTTTTATATGTATATGAACATACAAACATAACTCATGTATAACAATATTTTTCGACACATATTATAAGACTAGTCTAATTATTTCAATAAATAAACTATAACATAACAATTTAATTGCACGCTGGTATGAGGATTACCTAAATAAGAGGAAAACCACAAAATGTAATATTTCAACAACGAAGTCGATTTAAACAAAAAATATTATTGTAATGTAATAAAACTTCATTAGAAAAATTACTCAATGCCTTGAATTATCAAAACAAAATATATGTTAATTGAAATAAAATTATTCAAGGCGTAATATATGTATACCCGCGTCATTTAAATATTTTCTTAATTTATGTGTTTTTGTTTGAAAAAAAATTGTTAATGAGTTCATTCCAGCCTGGAACATATGCGTGACATTCTTCGCCTTCAACACGTCCCCTGCGAATTTAAAGTAATTCCTTCGTGTCTTCAACCAATGATCGTAGCATATATAAAAAAAGCTGACTCCACCCATCGGAACCAGCGGAAACAGCTGCACTCGAATAATTACTATGGCGGTTCTTGAGCATTGGACAAGTATAGATAAATATATATAATATGATACAATTTTTGCTTCTAAACTTTTAGGATAGAACAAAATTTTTATGGGTAATGAATAAACAAGGGTCAAGGATACAATACAATTTATTCATGTTTGCTATTGAATCTAGTATGAATATAATCTAAAAGTTGTAACAAATAATAATATTCAAGTTAAAAAACAGCTTACTGACTCCGATTCGATGATTTCACAGTTCACAGTAGAACGATCAAACATTTAAATCTTGATTATCTTTTGCTTTTTTAAGAATGTATACAAAGGAGTTCTTGTATATCAATGAATTACGTGATATTTGTTTTTTTTTTTTTAAATATAAAACTCCAAGGTAAATATTTTAATATATATTTAAATTTAAAATATTGCTAAATAGAGTATTCTATAGGTTGCGTAAAGGATTTAACGATTTCTGTTATCTTTGACGTTCCATAGTTTAATAATGCAAAACAATTTTCCTTAATAACTCTAGATATCGAATAACCCTTATTATGCCAATCAAATTGTTTCGATCGTTCGTAAATATTTTAAATAGATTCAAAATTATGACAAACAAATAATCAACTAATGAATATATTATTTGTGTATGCCATAACGGTTTTTTATTATTTTACGGTGTCTCGACTCCTACGCGTAACTCAGCCATGTTAAAATTTTTCATCGACTTTTATTAGAATCATTAACTGTTTTAACGAAGTAGGAAGAATTTAAAAAATATAAAATAATTATGTAATGCTCACGCACCGTCATAAAATAATACAACGAAGTTTTTTGGGTTACTGCATGGCTGAGTATGTTTATATTTACTATATAACATCGGATCTCGAAATATTAAAAAAAAGAAGGCAATGTTTTAAATTTGTAACTGGCAATTATAATAGGTAAATAATGCTTCCACTTCTAGCCTTGAAAGCGCTTTCAATTTTGAATGATGATCATTTCACATCGCTGAATAAAATTTTACTTTAAAGCAATGCTATCTGCAGCCTTCTACACTTTTATAATAAAACTGTCTGAGAAGTGATAACATCACAATCTTTGGTCAAAAGCTAAAACGCCGTTTATCGGGACATAAACGTTTATAGAATCATAAAGCAGAACCAATCTATTGTTTCGAACGGCCTACGACTCGGGACGACATAACGAATCGAGCTATTCTCCTTTTTGTCTCCAACGGACACATAATCAATTGTCACCTTGACTTTAGATATTTTCAACGTAAATTCTTGATTCCAAGGGACCATTTAGAACGGGTTTTGGATAAAGCGCCGTCTATAAGCGATGGTGTATCGTATTGCACAGGAAAAAAGGTGATGAGTGTTCGATTTGTGAGAGTATTGGCGTGAATGGATGACTCTTAGCCGAAGACACGTTTTAAGACCATAGACAAGATTTAGAATTGAACATTTGATATGTGAAGTCTTCACTGGATCATGTTACAAGTAATAATTAAGATATTTGCCGTATCGTCGACTCCATTAGACATCGTTTCTATCATCCTAGTCATGATCATTTAGCCGTAATTCGTCATAGCTCGTTTATTTAAATATTGATATCAATATTGTGTAATTCGAATATTTCGGAGTATTCTTATACATATTTTAATATTATACTGACATTACCTATGTATAAATTGGCAGATCTTGGTCTTAAAATTTAATAAAATTATGGTTCATGACACCATTTGAATTATTTTTTTATCTTTATATGTAAGTTAATTATTATATAAGACTATAAAACACTCTCATATACATATCATAATACTGTAATTTATTATATGTAATTAAATATTACCTACATCATTATCAGTCTTACTAGTTACTACTAATTTAAAAATGGCTTTTAGACGCCTACGCCTTTAGTCACTTACGTCATTTTATATATGTACATCCTAAAAGTTATGTCTGAACTGAAATAAATTGGCGATTTTGTAAGTAAATTAATACACTTTAGAATGATTTCCTACAAAATATGCTATACCAAAAATTATACGATTTTTTTACGAATATCATCGTAAGATCAATTCTTGTACGATACTTTTAATTTCCAGAAGACTGAAGGATTTTTATATGTGGTAAGTAAATATTTAATTTATAAAAGATTTAGAAAATAATGTGACATATTATTTTCCCTTACATCGAAGCTGTATTTAGGTAAAAAAAACATGTTACTTATTAGTAGCTTCAAATATAATCAATTATATTCGAGTGTAAACAATAATTTGAAATCTTACTAGTATTATCTCTATATGATGAATTTAGCAAATCTTTCGAGCAAAGAAAGTTAATGAATTTCCCATTCACATTAAACAATTATGGTATTCAATATATATATATATATAGGAATGTGGTCATAATAGCATTTTTAATTCATCTAAACGCCTGTGTTCATTTTTAAATTCCTACGATATGGATAACGTAGATAGTATTTGACAATGATGTATTGTTCTACAAAATCAATTGCTCTGCTGTAACTAGTTAAATAAGGAGAGACATCGAAGTGCAATCAAAAGTCAATTACAGCGGTATTTATTCATCCCCGCGGTCCGACGATGATTTATAGTTTCGCAGCGGGCTCTCGGCGCGCGCGCACTGTCGCGGCCGCTTTTAAAAATAAGCGCTTGCGCATACATTAATCAAGGCAATATTTGAACTGTCTTCTTTAAATCAACAAAATTATTTCAATTACATACTTTAAAACTCATCTTTTTACTCATCTTAAGTAAAGAAATTATGTTACTACAGAATTTATGGCAGTAAGTTTTGCAATAATTTTTTTCTAATACTTGTAGTTACTAAATTAGTTTCTGATGGACTAAAACAATGTGTGCGGTCAACCTATATCTCACCGACCACGGCGCGATCTTATCCCGCTTGATCAATTTAGATAAAATAAATATTTATACATTCGAATGTGGATGGGCGAATAAAGCAATTCGTTAAATTGATTATTACGATGATTTTTTTACTGCGCCTCTATTCAATCACTTTGATTTTAGATATGAGTTTATAATAAAGTTTCGATGATGTAATATATAAAAGACTGTGTATAAGCCTTTTGTGAGTATCAAATATTAGCTGAGATTACTATAACAATGAACCGAGGAATGTTTTTAGAAAAAAAATAAAATCATAAAGTAGACAAAAATATTAATTTATTTATACTCTGCATTTTGGAAGCGTAATAAATACGATTTTAATATTCTAAATAATAATTACATCACAAATTATATACTTATATTAAGAATAGCTATTTACAATTGACTAGGGTACATTTCAGTTCTTCGACATATTCAACATGATAATTTTCTATTTACAAAATATTATATCATTTCGTTTACATACACTTCTCACTTGTAATCATAGGGACAAACATAAGTACCTAAATTATCACAAATTAGTCGTTTTATCCTGTTTATATATACAGGATTTCTCAGGAACCTTACAACATTATGTATTCGGCATTATATAAAAAGGAATGTTTTGTTTTGTAACAAATAACATGGAAAAGTAGTTTTCTTGATGACAGTTTTAATAAACAGGTACTTTATTATTTAAATGCAATTCAATACTATTAAATAAACTATATTCAATGATAAGGTACTTGTAGTACTTGTAAATGGAAAGTAACATATGATAACAAAGGTTACAAACAACCTTTAATTCTTACTATATTTAGCATTCAGCACCAGCTTAATATCTTAATATTTTAATATGCAATTTAAAAAAAAACTACTTAAATTAGATTAATTAATATTTACATTTAGAATAAATCACATTTTGTTTATTATTTTATACAAAGTAAGTCTTTCTTACGTTAGTGGGCCGTGTATTTGACATAGGTATTTGTTGAGCGGGCCTAAGGGGCCGCTCCTCACACTGGTGGTTATCTATAGAGACATAACTATGATGATGAGGCAACCGGTCGTCCGGTCGGCCTTCACTACTGGCTACCGAGCACGTCTCGTCTTCCGTACTTCGGGCGGACACCTCAGCACTGGCACTAGTTGAGTGCATTGGACTCGACATCATTAGAATAGGAGGTGCCATCCCGTATTTATACCACGGATCATGGGAAGTCGGAGGTGCGGTATACCTCAAGTTCCCGTGCCTTCCAAACCCCTCCCTGTTACCGGTTTTCATATTATTCGCATTATGCAGCGTCCGATTAGGTAACGTAACGTCAACGTCAGGCAACCAAAAATTTAGTTTCTCCCAACAGTTCTTTTCACCCCACACGATCACTGTACACGTTTTAAGCAACACTTTTAAATCTGGATCAATGTTTATGGCACTTAAGTCAATAGTCACGAGGAATATAATTTTTTGACGTATGTGTCTAACGTTCACTGAATTAATCGCACTTTGAACTGCCGCTTTCGACTCTGGATTATACCACTCTTGTTGTAAAAAGTTTATAGATAATACTATCACAAGTCTTTTTGAACTCTCGGCTGCACTAACTAAACTATCACTAGAGCGTCTCTCGATTAATTGTAAGTCTCTATGCTGCAGACACAAAGTGTGACCCGAATTCTCTAATTCGGAGCTTACGGCGCGTGTAACGAAATCTTCATCTCGCAAGTTGTAAACAAAGAATGCATCGAAACGTTTATTCTTGTTATCGTTTACATCTTTTGACGCCGAACTGAATACTCGTACACCGTATTTTGAGTGCATCCATAATTTAAAATCTTCACGAAACATATAAAGTAGCGCACACATTAAAAACAACACTATTATTAATATTATCACCACTACAATATAAGGGATATAATTTTCGACCCCATCCTTAGTTTCAATAAATAACCGATCTAAAGTTTCCGTCCCTGTTTCCTCTGTCGTGGTCTCAGTTTTACATTCCTTAGTTACGGTCGCTATAGTTTTATTCATCGGTTGGCCATGAGCAAAGTAGCACATCATGTTCTCGGTATCCTTTGATTTTTTTATTAGCCATTGATTCAACGGAGCAACGTCTTTACAATCGCACACCCAGTTATTCCCTTCTACAGAAACACGGGTGCGAGGGTTATTGTCCGTGATGACTCTCCAAGGCATATAATCAACATATCCGTTATTGTCTAGATTTAAAAATTCTAGAGATGGTAGATAGTTAAAAGTATCGTTTTCTATTACTCTAATTTTGTTATCTTGTAAATATAACTCGTTGAGATTTTGAAGTCTTGTGAACTGGGTATTTCTTAACACTTCTAAGTTATTGTTTTCTAAATGCAGAACTCTTAACGATTCAATCCCGTTAAACGTTCTGTTTTGTATTGTATTGATGTTGCTGTTATTGAGATACAAAACTTGCAATCGTTTTTTACCGATAAATACATGATTTCCTAATTCTTTAAGAAGGTTTCCATCTAAATAAATTTCGGTGGCATCCATTGGTATTTGTTCTGGCACGTGATCGTAGCCAGCACTCGAACAATCGACTACGTTCGAGTTCCAAGTGAGATCATGATAACATGAACACTTATCTGGACAAGTCATCTTGCAGTCACAAGCATCAAAATCACAACAATGGCACAGGGTGAAGCAGTGAGAATCATACTCACATAAAAATTCGGAGGACTTAACTTCGAGTAAAAGCATATCCGAATTGCTCCGTGAATGTGTTAAAGAGCATCTTACACTTTCTAAATCCATTACCCTGGGTCGTTGTCGGAGGTCACTTAATTGGTTAATTCTCTGCAGCCATTCCATTGTACAATCACACTCAAAAGGATTCTCGCTTATATAAAACTCTGGTAAATCTTTGTCTTCTGGAACAGACGATATTGCAAATGCACCAACGTCTAAGGTTTTTATTTTGTTATAATAAAGCATCACTTTGTTTAAGTTGTACTTTTGCAAGAAGGTACCAGGATTTATTTTTTCAATATGATTATTATTTAAAACTGCAGTTTCAATGCTACTGGGAAATGAGAATTCATCAATGCTTCGAATCTTGTTATTGCTGACATCGAGCATTTTAACATTGCATGTCTCTTTCACACCATAAGTATCTTCAAGCTTCTCTATTTTGTTTTCGTGCATATCTAACCATTCGAGGTTGGTTGGTATGTGGCTGTAGTCAAACCAAAGTAACTCATTATTTGATACATTTAACCATACAAGGGGCTGTGTATTCGTAAATATGCCTTTTAAATCTACTAATTTATTTCCATCCAACCCGATTGCTTTTAACTGCATGTTTGATGCGAATGCTCCATCATCTATTTGATCGATGTTGTTGGAAGCCAAATTTAATATTTGTAAAGATGGCAACGCAGAAAATGTATCTTTTGAAATTTTTTCGATTTTATTTCCAACAAGACGTAAGCCATATAAATCATCTAAGCCCTCGAATTGCATTGTTGTTACTTTTGTAATCCTATTCATCCCTAAGTCTAGAGATGTTAAAAATCGTAGTGTTTTTATGGCATCTGGTACTTCCGATAATTGATTTCCACTTAAACCTAAATCGTGAAGTTTCGTTATATTTTCAAATGAACGCAAATCCACTTTATTGATTCTGTTTCCATCAAGAAATAATTGATTCAATACATATAAATTTGAAAAATGATTACTGTCAACTTCTATTATGTTATTATGCGCCAAAGAAAGAGAATGAAGGTTTTTTAAATTAGAAAAAGCGCCGTCTGCTATTCGCGCAATGTTATTAAACTCTAAACTTAAAAACTGAAGATTATTTAAATCTTGAAATAGCAGTGCATCTATTTTTGTTATTCTGTTATGTGATAGGTTCAAAACTATTAGTCGAACCAAGCCCGAAAATGTATCTCTGTTGACCCATTCACTTGTTAATTCATTAAAAGATAAATCCAGTATTTGTAATTGGTCCAATCCTTCCAATAATCCAGGTGCAAGTACACTTAATGAGTTATTGTTTAAATAAATTTGCTTGATATCTCTCGAAGATTGAAACATTTCTGGGGGTAAAGCGGTTAATGCATTCGTTGATAAATTAAGAATTTGCAAATCGCTTAGTCCCACAAAAGCTCGATCCGCTACATTCGATATTCTGTTGTTCTGCATAAATAACTTCTGAAGTGCGCGTAAACTTGAAAGGCCGTTATCGGGCAAAGCACTGATTTCATTATAGGACATGTCTAAAGTTTCCAATACAGTATTACAAGACTTTCCAGGCGCAGTTGGACCATTGCCCCAATCCGAGAAGCCTAAATTCGAAATATCCTGCAATCTGTTTTGTGTTATATTTAATTCTTTCAAATTATACAACGGGCAAAATATCTCAGAGGGTAAAATCCAAATATTATTGTCTCCTAAGTCCAAGTTTCTCAAATCAGTTAACCCTCGAAAAGAATCACGGTGAAACTCCATAGACATAGCTGACCAATCCGTATTATGTGTACGAATAGTTAAACTCCGTAAACCACTTAGCGGCGACAACACAGCCGACGGCACGTATCTTATCTTACATGATTCGATTCTCATTTCTTTTAAATTGTGAAATCTTGACAGAAGTTCAGTTCCCTCCTCTTTTCTTCTGCCAACATCCAATGAACTTTCAAAGAAAAGCACATCCGTGCAATGTAGATCCAGTGAAGTAATTCGCTGCGCCTGCGAAGTGCTAAGTCCAGCCAGCAAGTCGGTGGCGCCTGCGGCGGTACGGAGCGAGCACGCGAGTTGCACTCGCGTGGGCTCGCCCGCACCACCCGATACACGCTGCCACTCGCACTCCTGCGGCGCCTCCGCCACTCGACTCGTCAAAGACGCCCCACCAGCACCCAGGCACATCCAACTCCACGCAGCATACCACACAGTTAATAATCCAAATGACAACATTTCTAACAACTAACTTAAAAACTGTCACTAATTAATACGTCACTATTTCGTTCAGTATATACGCGCACATCTCTACGCTAGTCCGGATGCAATCGGAAAACTTAACGAATTTCCCGTCAAACTTGTTTCGAAGTACGACACATAACGGCCAACTCGCGCACATAAAGGCGCTACAACACCGCTCTCGCCAACGAGTGAGAAGCGACTGAGTGACGGCGTGCATGAAGCTAGTTGAGCGACGGCCAGCGGCGCGCTCCCCGCGCTCACGCTCCTCCCCCGACAAAGACGTCCGATACCACTTTCTCTGTTCTTTCAAAAGTTCACAACGGCAACAAGTTGCTCACCGCAAGATTGGCATGAACAGGAGCGCGCTTCGCGAGCTTTTATAAACATACTTCTTACTTTATTTGTTTTACTTAATCGTAAAGTTTCAATTTAACATTTGATCTTCCACTTTTTGGTAAGAAAGTGGTCTACATAAATAAGTGACATCTTTAACAAAAAGTACTCTAATATACGTCAATAAAATATGCAACGAAATATATGTCAGATTAAAATGTATAATATTTTGCTTAGATACATCGGCGGAATTAATTCAGGAAACTGTCTACTTTCCCACGTATATAATTCTATATAACACTATAGGATATGATAATGTTATCAATTTTAACGCACATATCAATGAAATCATATTCAGTCATTTCCTTTGTTTTATATTTCTGGTAAATACCTGTGCAAATGACGCATTTACTCGTATTAGCGATAACCCTTTCTTATCAGTAACTCCCACGACCGCTTTTGTGACATCACCGCTTAAGAGTTTCCTTCCACATTTCATAGAACAACTCTTCCTTAAGACATAAATGGATGCCTTCGTTACTTAGCTAATTAATACTATATTGAAACAAATATATGCATTTCAGTACAAAGGAAAGTTTACACTGACAGGTGAAATAATAATATACATTTAAACTTATTTCTTGTAGAATCGAAATGCGCTAGAGGTTTAAGGGAAGACTCCGGATTCAAACCCGAGCATGCACCATGTGGTTAATTTATTTTTATAATTCATCCCGCGGTCGGTGGTAAAGAAATCACGCCGAAACCTGCGTAAGATGAAATAGTGCATGTGTAACCAATTCGCATTGAAAACCAAACCAAGCACCATGCCGGAATAAGCTTAAAGCCTCAAATAAGACCATGCCTAGCATTGAGACATATGCACAGATTGCTACTTTTTTGCTTTAATTTCCGTTATGATTTAATTTACTATAAATGTCTACACTATACATAATATTATCCCTGAAGTTATTCATACTGCACTTTTTTAAGGGAACATAACATTTAGTACCACAGGTACTTAAAATACCACCATTCCATCACAAAAGCTTTATTCCGGCTTCAAATTCTTTCATAGGTATTCGAACTCTGGCACTATTAATCCATTGAGCCTTTATAATTACTAACAAACCCTTTTACAGCAATTTTCCAATAACACAAATAAAAAAAATGTCAATCAGATAAAATAAGGAGTAAACGGGTACAATAGTAAGTGCATAGTAATTGCACTTCAGGGTAAATGCTGTCGGGAACTTAAAAGACTTTTATAGGCACTTAGTGTTAAGCTGAACAAAGGTTACTAATCAAAAGACCCTTCACTTCGCGAATACTGAAGGATATAATGAAAAATATTCATATATTACAAAAACAAGAGCACTTTTGTGAAATCATTTTTTTTTTTATATAAAAAATATATTTCCATTCGTATAAATTCGTATAAATTAGGAATAAAGTTTGCCATAAGCATAGGTATACATAGAAAAAAAAACGAAATGTGTTTAATAATAATTGTAACTAAGTTTTCAATTTAAATTACATCTAATATATCGATTGTTGTATGTGTTTGTTTCGCTAATTATAGTTGCGGCACGCTATGATGGCCGTTTTGACGTTTGCCCGCTCATGAAGTTTCGTATTTAATAAATAGTTACATCAAAGGACCAAATTGTTGTTCTTTATTGTCAATAGTGACGTGCAGTTAGTCATAAAATTTATCGAATGTGATTTCTAAACTACATATATTAGGGTACCGCGAAGATAACTTTTTTATTTATTTTTTTGCGTAAACGTGTACGTCACACTCTCACACTCGACCTCGTAGTTATATTTTTGTTGAGAGTAAATATTTTATCTATTTTATATATTATTTATTTTATTAAATAATAATATAATTATTGAATATATTATATCGATAATAAATTTACATTTCACATCACTTTTTTAATGTGTCAAAACGGCCATCGTATCTTGCCGCTAGAATAGTTGATTAATATTATTGAGATGGTTTTAAGAATCAGCATTATTAAACACAACCTTACCATGTAGTTAACAAACAACAATACATAAATAATACAAAGTAGATCTTTTTTTTTTAATATTATCAACATTCCTAAGTATTATTCACAATAAACACTAAATCAAATTTTTAACTTAGTACGATACTAAACAGTGTCGTTAGACGCTTCATCAGGTGGCGAAGACGCCCTTTCATTCAGGAAGCTGTAAATCACGGAGTTAGACTCTTAACTAATGCACCAACCACGCTTGAACTGTCGCTTACACTACAGCATGACAGTATCTTGATTACATGAACAAATAGAAATGAATGAGGTAACAGGTTTCTCTAGAAATTGTAAAACTAACCAATTATATAATACTAGATGTGGCCCGCGGCTTCGCTAAGGAGTTTGTCGCAAGTTGTTAAGCATAAAGAATACTGCCTGTGTGCTTCCTTAGAGTTCAAGGTTCATATAGAAATCCATGAAATTCTATGCAGTGTTTTGACTGTGAAAGGGCAACAAATAGACAGACAGGCAGAGTTTCGCATTAATAATATAATTGTAAATGAATGACGGTTACATTTTATATCTTTATCGCTGGCATGGCTTTTATTTCTATTTCTAGCGAGAGAAAAAATATTGCTATGTTTCGGTTTGAGGATTTAGTGAGCCGGTGTAATTAAAGACACAAGGGACATATTATATCCTCTAGTTGGTAGCGCGTGGACGGTCGAAAGTTTAGGCTTCTTAGTGTCTATAGAATGTGACCATTTGCGATCAGATTTACACATCTACCTTCTTACCTTTTTTTCACGATAGTGATAAAAGATTATAATAATTTCCTATAACATATGGAATTTAGTAATAAAATTAAACATAACATTAAATTTTGTATGAAAACAATCTACGAATTGAAGTACAAATGTATTTCTAAAATGAAATAATAATGTCTTTGTTTAATTTATAAATATTTTCTCAAGCTCCCAGCGTGCTTAAGTGTCCCATAGGTCAAGTTATTCTGGCTCACGTTAAGAGGAACCACTGAAAGTGTTTAATCTACTTTTTACTGCACCCGCATCCTGTACTGTTCTACGTATAACTGTAAGGAAAATAAAAAATCCAGATCCGTCAACATAATCGTTTGATGTGAGCTATGAATCAAAAGAATAATAAATTACTTGTTTATGTCCAACTTAAGTCATTAATCAAAAATATCACGTGGCTTGATTTATCTTTATGGAAGACTTCAAATTGTGACGTAATATATTTAATTTTTTTAAAATGCATCCGAAATAAGAACATTTTTAACAATGAAATTGGCCAAGTAAGTATTTTTAAATTATAATCGTATTAAATGGGTTATAAGGCTTTTGCACATCCGTCTGGATAGGTCATTTACCACCCACTTAATATTAGATAATCCACCAGCCAGTGAGTGAGTCCGTTAAACTACAGATACAGAGACAGTTCTTCCTGACTGATCAAAAACCAGTCTAGGTACGATTCTCAAGGAGTACTTAACCAGGCTTTTCCTCACCAGTAATGACTGCTACCGCTTCAATCCAAAGCCATGGTCAAATTTGACCCGGTGGCCGTCACAATCTAATGGTATGAATAATACGGTGGTGTGTCAATACTGTGTGGTTGTCAAGTACTGACACAAAGAATATCTCATCTTAGTTGTCATGGTTGGCAATGTATATATATCTAAAATTTGAGTCATCAAGTGGCCTACTTGCTTGACTATGTACCTTTTTAAAAAAAACCTATAATCGTATAAATATATATATACTTTTTTAATTTAGATGAATTATGTTTTAGTAAAATTATAATACTTTACATTTTATAAAATATTATTTTAAACGTTTATTATTAAAAGGATGATTCTAATTTAAAGGGTGACAATATGGCAATGATTCATGTCAAATGAAAACAACATGTGACTTTGATCACCATACCTAACCACATTACAAGTCAAATCGATTCTTGCCAACTGTTCCCTGCCTTTGCGTTTCCATTATCTATCAATAAATAGGGTCCATTGTGCTAGCGCAAAAAAACGCATAAATCGAATCGATCTTCCTAACACGCCATTCACTTCGTTACACTGTCTATGGTTCCAATAGGCGAACTCCCTAAAGACCTATACATTTTTGGCCGTAAACGTCAAAATATTTGGTATCAGTTGTGCTAATGGTTGCACTTTGTAAAATCAGCATTAAGTTCATATTGTTATGTTATCCGGGAATATTGTGACCAAATGTGCATCATTTCGTGGTTTGTAGAAAATTTATGAGCTTAAGAGATTTATTTGATAAATGATAATCGACACAATCTTCATATAACCGGAATAAAAAAAAAATAATTAGAATATTATAAATTTTACAATAAGTACAGTTATTTTAGCCTCGTATTGTAACATTTATTGTTCTATTTTTTAATGATAACATTAAAACTCATCGACCAAACAATATACCAAACAAACAATCGGATGACAAACAGAGGAGATAAAGTTACTGAACTCTTTTGTCTTTGATTATTTGTAAATGGGCTTCTTAGATTATTAATATACCTAGGTCAGTGTCGCACTACAAAAAATTTATTGCATTAGTGTGCGCGACAGCTACGCTTGACCGGATCCGTTATGATCTTATTTTGAAGAGCTCCAGCCGTGGATGTGCAGAAAATTAAAGAGTATTTTTGATTGCAATTTACATAATAGTTACGATTAACAAATAATTAATGTTAGAAAGCGGAAAAAATTTAGTGGTAAAGAGTGGCGCTATGGCTGTTTAAAAAAAAAAACAATTGTGCAAACAGACGTTGTCACTTTACAACGAAATTAAATTAAAACAAAACCTGTCATATATTTCGAAATTCCTAAAAATCTGTTTAATAAACGCGAAGTTTCTCCGGCGACCCACTAGTTTATCCTAAATGTCGCAGTTAAATTAATCACATAAGAAATTATCAAATGTAAACCGAAAGGTCGGATTTGATTAGTTCGTTG